>NW_028283583.1:1200000-1500000 GCF_059441095.1 Idiotropiscis lumnitzeri | reverse complement strand
ATATTATTACTTTTATTATTATTATTATTATTATTATTAGGGCCTGAGCAGCGACCGCTGCGAAGTCCCTGTTGTTTTTGTAGAAATTATTATTATTATTATTTTTCCGATTGTACGATCGCATTTTTGACCCCGAAACATGCACAAAAACTCACCAAACTTGGCAGTCTCATCGGGCATGGCGAGAAATTTGATATTTTAACGTCTAATATGAACAGGAAGTGAGTTATGAATTTTTGAAAGTCCGACTTTTGCCCTTTTTTGCATGTTTACAGGGGTCATTCTTTTGCACCCTGATCCTAAAGGCTTCATCTGATTGCCTTAAAATTCTGTCTGTAGCATCTTAAGACCTGGGACAAACACTGGGGCTAAAATCTTTTGTTTCCGAAATACTATATGACGGGGGCGGGGCTTCAAAGTTTTCACTTAAGATTTCCTTCGCCGCAATGGACAAAATGCTTAATAACTCTCCTGCACATGCTGCTAAAAATCCAAAACTTCACATGTACATAAAGAGTCGGTACCTGAAGACATCTATATGTTTATACTCTGTTATACACCTTGCGCCAATCAATATAATTTTTTACATTTTGACGTCCTGCACGGTGCCCTTTTAACGAATCCGATTGAAAATTGGCTAGAAAAGACTCAAGACATTGATCTTACTCTATCCCTATTTTTGTGACTTTCCTTCGAAGGGCGTGGCTATTACGGTGCCGCAGAGTCTGATTATTCTCCGTGGCAACAAAAGTTCCTGCAAAATGATTCAGATGATCCATCTTCTCGAAATTTTTCACATTTGAGGATATTCAGGCCCTGAAGACGGTTGCCAACTTATTTTTGATCGCAGTGGTAGCGCCACCAACTGGTTAAAACAAATACAAATTATTTTCGTTGATGTTTTTCTCCGGGCAGGTTCACAAAATCTACCTTATATTTGCTCGGATGAGTGTTTAGGCCTTGAGGATGTCACAATACGAAAGTCTTTCGCCTTCTTCAGAGTGTCACATGATGGTGTCTTGTGACCCGTCTTTATCAGCTGATGTTCCATGAGGGCGTGACTTACCTGTCACAAGAATGAAGGCAAGTCACACCCCCCGCTGTCCGTTCACTCCGCCAAGATGCTGCTCTAGGTGGTAGAGAGGATGAAGGCTCCCTTGTCTCTGTTCATGGTTTTTATGCCTCGCTTGCAGATCTCAATGGCCTCTCTGATCCAGCGCTGTTGTTTGTTCTCTTCGGTGCGGATGACCCTGCCCTTCTCCCGGTCCATGATGTGGTTTTCCCTTTTGCAGTGGTCAGTGATTGCTGATTTGTAATGTTCATGTTGTGCTTGTTCTTTTACTGCTCTGATTTTTCATTTTTTTGACAGGTAAGTCACACCCTCATGGAACATCAGCTGATAAAGACGGGTCTCAAGACACCATCATGCGACACTCTGAAGAAGGCGAAAGACTCGCCGAAACATGTCAGGTAAAAAATTAACCTAAAACATAATTGTCTGCTTTTAATGAATCAGTCAAATATCAATAATAAGAAGACAAAATGAACCTAATACAAATAAATGAATGCTTAATAACTCCCCTGCACATGCTCCTGAAAATCCAAACCTTCACCTGTAAATAAAACGTCCCGACCTGAAGACATCTTAATGTTATTATTTTGTTATACACACAGCGCCGCCAAGTGGAATCAAAAATGTGTTTTTATTTTAATTTTCACATCCTGCACGGTGCCCTTTTGACAAATCCGACTGAAAATTAGTCAGAAAAGACTCAAGACAATGATCTTTCTCTCTGCCGAATTTTGTGACGTTTTGGCAAAAGGCGTGGCTATTACGGTGCTGAAAAGTCAGATTGTACTCTGTGGCAACAAAAGCTCCGGCAACATGACTCAGATGATCCTATCTTCTCGAAGTTGTACACATTTGAGGATACTTCAGCCCTGAAGACATCTACCAACTTATTTTTCATCGTAGTAGTAGCGCCACCAACTGGTAAAAGCTAATACAAGTTATTTTCTTGGATGTTTTTCTCCGTGCAACTCAACAAGGCCGCCCTCATATATGCTCGGATGACTGTTTCGGCCATGAGGATGTCACAATACGAAATTCGTCCTTTTTCGTGTAAAGTTGTGGGAGTGGCATTGCACTGTTCGGCAATAAAACAACGCTGATTATGAGGTTCTAAATATGAACGACAACTCGTGAAACTTTACACACACATCAGGCCGAGCAAATTTATCAATATTTTATACGTTAGTTGTGCAGCTTTTTTGAAATGGCTCGCCATGGCCCTCGAGAAAAGTTAAAAAAAGAATAGAATAGAAATAGAAATCCCTTTATTGTCATTGTACTCAAGTGTGCAACGAGATTAGAGGGCTCCCCTCTCCAGTGCAATACAACAATAATACAGACAATATATAAATTAGATAAATAAATAAGACAGTGCAATGGAATTCAGTACTGAATAGGGCATATAGAAACACATCACAATGCTGTTTTGCAAGGTTAGGGTGGTCTCGTGTGTGTGTGAGAGTTCAGTATGGAGATGGCTCTCGGAAAGAAACTGTTTCTCAGTCGATTGGTCCTTGATTTGATGCATCTGTAGCGCCTGCCAGAGGGCAACCGGTCGAACAGGTGTGAGTTTGGGTGGGTATTGTCTTTGACGATGTTGAGAGCCCTTCTGAGGCACCGGGCGGTGTAGATGTCCGACAGCGAGGGGAGAGGGCAGCCAATAATCCTTTGCGCTGTTTTGACTGTCCTCTGGAGCCTCACTCTGTCCGCCTCAGTGCAGCCGCTGTACCAGGTGGAGACACAGTACGTCAGCAGGCTCTCGATGGACGAGTGGTAGAAGGCCAGCAGCAGCTTCCTGTCCAGGTTGAATTTCCTGAGGACTCTCAGGAAGTGCAGACGTTGGCGGACCTTCTTTACCACTGCTGTGGTGTTGTGACTCCAAGAAAGGTCATCGGAGATCTGTACTCCCAGGAACTTGAACGTGTGGACCCTCTCCACACACACGCCTTCGATGCAGAGGGGGGGCGGCAGCGTCTTGTTCCTCCTGAAGTCGACGACAATCTCCTTTGTTTTAGCAGAGTTAAGGTGCAGTCTGTTGTCCTTGCACCAAGTTGTCAGTCTCCCTACCTCCTCTCTGTAGGCTGTCTCGTCACCTTCCGAGATCAGACCGACCACTGTCGTGTCGTCAGCAAACTTGACGATGGTGTTGTTGCCGTGGGCCGGGCTGCAGTCGTAGGTGTAGAGGGCGTACAGGAGAGGGCTCAGCACGCATCCTTGGGGGGAACCGGTGCTCACCATGAGGGTGGAGGACGTGTAGGGGCCGAGCAACACAGTCTGGGGTCTGTTGGTCAGAAAGTCCTTAATCCAGAAGTGTGTGAGGGCAGGGAGGCCGAGAGTGTCCAGTTTGGCGACGAGGATGTCTGGGATGATCGTGTTGAATGCCGAGCTGTAGTCCACAAAGAGCATCCTTGCATAGCTCCGCTGTTGTTCCTGGTGGCCCAGCACAACATGCAGAGCAGCCCTGGTTGAGTGTTTCACCTCGCTTTTTGTAAATTTTATGGAGTACAGTGAACCCTCGGTTATCGCGGTTAATGGGGACCGAGACCACCCGCGAAAACTGAAAATCCGCGAAGTAGCGGCGCACCTTCAAAAATGCTTAAAAAAAAAATACAATATATATATATATATATATATATATATATACGGGGAGAGAGAGAGTGAAATTCATGTTATAACAAAAAAAACAAATTATTATTAAAACGTATTATTTTTTTATTCCCCAGCCATTCTTTTTGTATTTATTTAATTACTCCGACTTTTACCTGCTGGTACGCTGTCCGGTGTGCCCTCTGCAATGAAAGGTGCCATTCTTTATTTATTTATTTATTTATTCATTTATTCATTCATAACTGACAGCTTCGCGCTCCGCTCGTGCCCGGGCGGAAGAGGTGCTCCAATTCGGCTTAACTGTGACACACGCCCACCCTCCTCCCCCGGAGCTTCCATTCGGTTAAACTTAGGGGCCGCTTGGCACCGCCCGTGCCCGGGGAAGGTGCTCCTCTTCGGCTTACTGTGTCGCGAGCATGCCCTCCTCCTCCGGAGCTTCCATTCGGTTAAACTTAGGGGCCGCTTGGAACCGCCCGTGCCCGGGGAAGGTGCTCCTCTTCGGCTTACTGTGACGCGAGCATGCCCTCCTCCTCCGGAGCTTCCATTCCATTAAACTTAGGGGCCGCTTGGCACCGCCCGTGCCCGGGGAAGGTGCTCCTCTTCGGCTTACTGTGACGCGAGCATGCCCGCCTCCTCCGGAGCTTCCATTCGGTTAAACTTAGGGGCCGCTTGGAACCGCCCGTGCCCGGCAAAGGTGCTCCTCTTCGGCTTACTGTGACGCGAGCATGCCCTCCTCCTCCGGAGCTTCCATTTGGTTAAACTTAGGGGCCGCTTGGAACCGCCCGTGCCTGGGGAAGGTGCTCCTCTTCGGCTTACTGTGACGCGAGCATGCCCTCCTCCTCCGGAGCTTCCATTCGGTTAAACTTAGGGGCCGCTTGGCACCGCCCGTGCCCGGGGACGGTGCTCCTCTACGGCTTAACTGCCACGCACGCCGGCCGGAGCCCTGGTACGGTCCGAACCGCGCGAAACGTCGCCACCGATCGTGTCCGGGGGAACGTGCTCTTCTTCGTCCACTCTCCTCTTCGCCCACGCTCTTCTTCGGCGCACGCCGGCCGTCTAACCGCTCCAGCGCCCGTCGTGCCGCTCGGCGAAACTACAATGCCCCCGAATATTTTTTATACCCGCGAAGCACTGAACCCGCGAAAGGTGAACCGCGAAGTAGCGAGGGTTCACTGTATGTATAAGACCAAGACCTACAAAAAAGTCTCTTGGAGCAATGAGCTAGGTTTTACAGGAAGTCGGCCATTTTGAATTTACTTAAAAGGGGCGGGTCACCACAATGGACTTTGTGTAGAAATTATTATTGGGGCCCGAGCAGCGACCGCGGCGAGGTCCCTATTGTTTATGTAGAAATTATTATTAGGGCCCGAGCAGCGACCGCTACGAGGTCCCCATTGTTTTTGTGGAAATTATTATTATTATTATTATTAGGGCCCGAGCAGTGACCGCTGCGAGGTCCCTATTGTTTTTCTAGAAATTGTTATTAGGGCCCGAGCTGCGACGGCTGCGAGGTCCCTATTGTTTTTGTAGAAAATATTATTACTTTTATTATTATTATTATTATTATTATTAGGGCCTGAGCAGCGACCGCTGCGAAGTCCCTGTTGTTTTTGTAGAAATTATTATTATTATTATTTTTCCGATTGTTCGATCGCATTTTTGACCCCGAAACATGCACAAAAACTCACCAAACTTGGCAGTCTCATCGGGCATGGCGAGAAATTTGATATTTTAACGTCTAATATGAACAGGAAGTGAGTTATGAATTTTTGAAAGTCCGACTTTTGCCCTTTTTTGCATGTTTACAGGGGTCATTCTTTTGCACCCTGATCCTAAAGGCTTCATCTGATTGCCTTAAAATTCTGTCTGTAGCATCTTAAGACCTAGGACAAACACTGGGGCTAAAATTGGGGCTAAAATCTTTTGTTTCCGAAATACTATATGACGGGGGCGGGGCTTCAAAGTTTTCACTTAAGATTTACTTCGCCGCAATGGACAAAATGCTTAATAACTCTCCTGCACATGCTGCTAAAAATCCAAAACTTCACATGTACATAAAGAGTCGGTACCTGAAGACATCTATATGTTTATATTCTGTTATACACCTTGCGCCAATCAATATAATTTTTTACATTTTGACGTACTGCACGGTGCCCTTTTAACGAATCCGATTGAAAATTGGCTAGAAAAGACTCAAGACATTGATCTTACTCTATCCCTATTTTTGTGACTTTCCTTCGAAGGGCGTGGCTATTACGGTGCCGCAGAGTCTGATTATTCTCCGTGGCAACAAAAGTTCCTGCAAAATGATTCAGATGATCCATCTTCTCGAAATTTTTCACATTTGAGGATATTCAGGCCCTGAAGACGGCTGCCAACTTATTTTTGATCGCAGTGGTAGCGCCACCAACTGGTTAAAACAAATACAAATTATTTTCGTTGATTTTTTTCTCCGGGCAGGTTCACAAAATCTACCTTATATTTGCTCGGATGAGTGTTTAGGCCTTGAGGATGTCACAATACGAAAGTCTTTCGCCTTCTTCAGAGTGTCACATGATGGTGTCTTGTGACCCGTCTTTATCAGCTGATGTTCCATGAGGGCGTGACTTACCTGTCACAAGAATGAAGGCAAGTCACGCCCCCCGCTGTCCGTTCACTCCGCCAAGATGCTGCTCCAGGTGGTAGAGAGGATGAAGGCTCCCTTGTCTCTGTTCATGGTTTTTATGCCTCGCTTGCAGATCTCAATGGCCTCTCTGATCCAGCGCTGTTGTTTGTTCTCTTCGGTGCGGATGACCCTGCCCTTCTCCCGGTCCATGATGTGGTTTTCCCTTTTGCAGTGGTCAGTGATTGCTGATTTGTAATGTTCATGTTGTGCTTGTTCTTTTACTGCTCTGATTTTTCATTTTTTTGACAGGTAAGTCACACCCTCATGGAACATCAGCTGATAAAGACGGGTCTCAAGACACCATCATGCGACACTCTGAAGAAGGCGAAAGACTCGCCGAAACATGTCAGGTAAAAAATTAACCTAAAACATAATTGTCTGCTTTTAATGAATCAGTCAAATATCAATAATAAGAAGACAAAATGAACCTAATACAAATAAATGAATGCTTAATAACTCCCCTGCACATGCTCCTGAAAATCCAAACCTTCACCTGTAAATAAAACGTCCCGACCTGAAGACATCTTAATGTTATTATTTTGTTATACACACAGCGCCGCCAAGTGGAATCAAAAATGTGTTTTTATTTTAATTTTCACATCCTGCACGGTGCCCTTTTGACGAATCCGACTGAAAATTAGTCAGAAAAGACTCAAGACAATGATCTTACTCTCTGCCGAATTTTGTGACGTTTTGGCAAAAGGCGTGGCTATTACGGTGCTGAAAAGTCAGATTGTACTCTGTGGCAACAAAAGCTCCGGCAACATGACTCAGATGATCCTATCTTCTCGAAGTTGTACACATTTGAGGATACTTCAGCCCTGAAGACATCTACCAACTTATTTTTCATCGTAGTAGTAGCGCCACCAACTGGTAAAAGCTAATACAAGTTATTTTCTTGGATGTTTTTCTCCGTGCAACTCAACAAGGCCGCCCTCATATATGCTCGGATGACTGTTTCGGCCATGAGGATGTCACAATACGAAATTCGTCCTTTTTCGTGTAAAGTTGTGGGAGTGGCATTGCACTGTTCGGCAATAAAACAACGCTGATTATGAGGTTCTAAATATGAACGACAACTCGTGAAACTTTACACACACATCAGGCCGAGCAAATTTATCAATATTTTATACGTTAGTTGTGCAGCTTTTTTGAAATGGCTCGCCATGGCCCTCGAGAAAAGTTAAAAAAAGAATAGAATAGAAATAGAAATCCCTTTATTGTCATTGTACTCAAGTGTGCAACGAGATTAGAGGGCTTCCCTCTCCAGTGCAATACAACAATAATACAGACAATATATAAATTAGATAAATAAATAAGACAGTGCAATGGAATTCAGTACTGAATAGGGCATATAGAAACACATCACAATGCTGTTTTGCAAGGTTAGGGTGGTCTCGTGTGTGTGTGAGAGTTCAGTATGGAGATGGCTCTCGGAAAGAAACTGTTTCTCAGTCTATTGGTCCTTGATTTGATGCATCTGTAGCGCCTGCCAGAGGGCAACCGGTCGAACAGGTGTGAGTTTGGGTGGGTATTGTCTTTGACGATGTTGAGAGCCCTTCTGAGGCACCGGGCGGTGTAGATGTCCGACAGCGAGGGGAGAGGGCAGCCAATAATCCTTTGCGCTGTTTTGACTGTCCTCTGGAGCCTCACTCTGTCCGCCTCAGTGCAGCCGCTGTACCAGGTGGAGACACAGTACGTCAGCAGGCTCTCGATGGACGAGTGGTAGAAGGCCAGCAGCAGCTTCCTGTCCAGGTTGAATTTCCTGAGGACTCTCAGGAAGTGCAGACGTTGGCGGACCTTCTTTACCACTGCTGTGGTGTTGTGACTCCAAGAAAGGTCATCGGAGATCTGTACTCCCAGGAACTTGAACGTGTGGACCCTCTCCACACACACGCCTTCGATGCAGAGGGGGGGCGGCAGCGTCTTGTTCCTCCTGAAGTCGACGACAATCTCCTTTGTTTTAGCAGAGTTAAGGTGCAGTCTGTTGTCCTTGCACCAAGTTGTCAGTCTCTTTACCTCCTCTCTGTAGGCTGTCTCGTAACCTTCTGAGATCAGACCGACCACTGTCGTGTCGTCAGCAAACTTGACGATGGTGTTGTTGCCGTGGGCCGGGCTGCAGTCGTAGGTGTAGAGGGCGTACAGGAGAGGGCTCAGCACGCATCCTTGGGGGGAACCGGTGCTCACCATGAGGGTGGAGGACGTGTAGGGGCCGAGCAACACAGTCTGGGGTCTGTTGGTCAGAAAGTCCTTAATCCAGATGTGTGTGAGGGCAGGGAGGCCGAGAGTGTCCAGTTTGGCGACGAGGATGTCTGAGATGATCGTGTTGAATGCCGAGCTGTAGTCCACAAAGAGCATCCTTGCATAGCTCCGCTGTTGTTCCAGGTGGCCCAGCACAACATGCAGAGCAGACCTGGTTGAGTGTTTCACCTCGCTTTTTGTAAATTTTATGGAGTACAGTGAACCCTCGGTTATCGCGGTTAATGGGGACCGAGACCACCCGCGAAAACTGAAAATCCGCGAAGTAGCGGCGCACCTTCAAAAATGCTTAAAAAAAAATACAATATATATATATATATATATATATACGGGGAGAGAGAGAGTGAAATTCATGTTATAACAAAAAAAACAAATTATTATTAAAACGTATTATTTTTTTATTCCCCAGCCATTCTTTTTGTATTTATTTAATTACTCCGACTTTTACCTGCTGGTACGCCGTCCGGTGTGCCCTCTGCAATGAAAGGTGCCATTCTTTATTTATTTATTTATTTATTCATTTATTCATTCATAACTGACAGCTTCGCGCTCCGCTCGTGCCCGGGCGGAAGAGGTGCTCCAATTCGGCTTAACTGTGACACACGCCCACCCTCCTCCCCCGGAGCTTCCATTCGGTTAAACTTAGGGGCCGCTTGGCACCGCCCGTGCCCGGGGAAGGTGCTCCTCTTCGGCTTACTGTGTCGCGAGCATGCCCTCCTCCTCCGGAGCTTCCATTCGGTTAAACTTAGGGGCCGCTTGGAACCGCCCGTGCCCGGGGAAGGTGCTCCTCTTCGGCTTACTGTGACGCGAGCATGCCCTCCTCCTCCGGAGCTTCCATTCCATTAAACTTAGGGGCCGCTTGGCACCGCCCGTGCCTGGGGAAGGTGCTCCTCTACGGCTTAACTGCCACGCACGCCGGCCGGAGCTCTGGTACGGTCCGAACCGCGCGAAACGTCGCCACCGATCGTGTCCGGGGGAACGTGCTCTTCTTCGTCCACTCTCCTCTTCGCCCACGCTCTTCTTCGGCGCACGCCGGCCGTCTAACCGCTCCAGCGCCCCGTCGTGCCGCTCGGCGAAACTACAATGCCCCCGAATATTTTTTATACCCGCGAAGCACTGAACCCGCGAAAGGTGAACCGCGAAGTAGCGAGGGTTCACTGTATGTATAAGACCAAGACCTACAAAAAAGTCTCTTGGAGCAATGAGCTAGGTTTTACAGGAAGTCGGCCATTTTGAATTTACTTAAAAGGGGCGGGTCACCACAATGGACTTTGTGTAGAAATTATTATTGGGGCCCGAGCAGCGACCGCGGCGAGGTCCCTATTGTTTATGGAGAAATTATTATTAGGGCCCGAGCAGCGACCGCTACGAGGTCCCCATTGTTTTTGTGGAAATTATTATTATTATTATTATTAGGGCCCGAGCAGTGACCGCTGCGAGGTCCCTATTGTTTTTCTAGAAATTGTTATTAGGGCCCGAGCTGCGACGGCTGCGAGGTCCCTATTGTTTTTGTAGAAAATATTATTACTTTTATTATTATTATTATTAGGGCCTGAGCAGCGACCGCTGCGAAGTCCCTGTTGTTTTTGTAGAAATTATTATTATTATTATTTTTCCGATTGTTCGATCGCATTTTTGACCCCCGAAACATGCACAAAAACTCACCAAACTTGGCAGTCTCATCGGGCATGGCGAGAAATTTGATATTTTAACATCTAATATGAACAGGAAGTGAGTTATGAATTTTTGAAAGTCCGACTTTTGCCCTTTTTTGCATGTTTACAGGGGTCATTCTTTTGCACCCTGATCCTAAAGGCTTCATCTGATTGCCTTAAAATTCTGTCTGTAGCATCTTAAGACCTGGGACAAACACTGGGGCTAAAATCTTTTGTTTCCGAAATACTATATGACGGGGGCGGGGCTTCAAAGTTTTCACTTAAGATTTACTTCGCCGCAATGGACAAAATGCTTCATAACTCTCCTGCACATGCTGCTAAAAATCCAAAACTTCACATGTACATAAAGAGTCGGCACCTGAAGACATCTATATGTTTATATTCTGTTATACACCTTGCGCCAATCAATATAATTTTTTACATTTTGACGTACTGCACGGTGCCCTTTTAACGAATCCGATTGAAAATTGGCTAGAAAAGACTCAAGACATTGATCTTACTCTATCCCTATTTTTGTGACTTTCCTTCGAAGGGCGTGGCTATTACGGTGCCGCAGAGTCTGATTATTCTCCGTGGCAACAAAAGTTCCTGCAAAATGATTCAGATGATCCATCTTCTCGAAATTTTTCACATTTGAGGATATTCAGGCCCTGAAGACGGCTGCCAACTTCTTTTTGATCGCAGTGGTAGCGCCACCAACTGGTTAAAACAAATACAAATTATTTTCGTTGATGTTTTTCTCCGGGCAGGTTCACAAAATCTACCTTATATTTGCTCGGATGAGTGTTTAGGACTTGAGGATGTCACAATACGAAAGTCTTTCGCCTTCTTCAGAGTGTCACATGATGGTGTCTTGTGACCTGTCTTTATCAGCTGATGTTCCATGAGGGCGTGACTTACCTGTCACAAGAATGAAGGCAAGTCACACCCCCCGTTTTCCGTTCACTCCGCCAAGATGCTGCTCCAGGTGGTAGAGAGGATGAAGGCTCCCTTGTCTCTGTTCATGGTTTTTATGCCTCGCTTGCAGATCTCAATGGCCTCTCTGATCCAGCGCTGTTGTTTGTTCTCTTCGGTGCGGATGACCCTGCCCTTCACCCGGTCCATGATGTGGTTTTCCCTTTTGCAGTGGTCAGTGATTGCTGATTTGTAATGTTCATGTTGTGCTTGTTCTTTTACTGCTCTGATTTTTCATTTTTTTGACAGGTAAGTCACACCCTCATGGAACATCAGCTGATAAAGACGGACGGGTCTCAAGACACCATCATGCGACACTCTGAAGAAGGCGAAAGACTCGCCGAAACATGTCAGGTAAAAAATTAACCTAAAACATAATTGTCTGCTTTTAATGAATCAGTCAAATATCAATAATAAGAAGACAAAATGAACCTAATACAAATAAATGAATGCTTAATAACTCCCCTGCACATGCTCCTAAAAATCCAAACCTTCACCTGTAAATAAAACGTCCCGACCTGAAGACATCTTAATGTTATTATTTTGTTATACACACAGCGCCGCCAAGTGGAATCAAAAATGTGTTTTTATTTTAATTTTCACGTACTGCACGGTGCCCTTTTGACGAATCCGACTGAAAATTAGTCAGAAAAGACTCAAGACAATGATCTTACTCTCTGCCGAATTTTGTGACGTTTTGGCAAAAGGCGTGGCTATTACGGTGCTGAAAAGTCCGATTGTACTTTGTGGCAACAAAAGCTCCGGCAACATGACTCAGATGATCCTATCTTCTCGAAGTTGTACATATATATATATATATATATATATATATATATATATATATATATATATATATATATATATATATATATATATATATATATATATATATATATATATATACGGGGAGAGAGAGAGTGAAATTCATGTTATAACAAAAAAAACAAATTATTATTAAAACGGATTATTTTTTTATTCCCCAGCCATTCTTTTTGTATTTATTTAATTACTCCGACTTTTACCTGCTGGTACGCCGTCCGGTGTGCCCTGTGAAATGAAAGGTGGCATTCTTTATTTATTTATTTATTTATTCATTTATTCATTCATAACTGACAGCTTCGCGCTCCGCTCGTGCCTGGGCGGAAGAGGTGCTCCAATTCGGCTTAACTGTGACACACGCCCACCCTCCTCCCCCGGAGCTTCCATTCGGTTAAACTTAGGGGCCGCTTGGCACCGCCCGTGCCCGGGGAAGGTGCTCCTCTTCGGCTTACTGTGTCGCGAGCATGCCCTCCTCCTCCGGAGCTTCCATTCGGTTAAACTTAGGGGCCGCTTGGAACCGCCCGTGCCCGGGGAAGGTGCTCCTCTTCGGCTTACTGTGTCGCGAGCATGCCCTCCTCCTCCGGAGCTTCCATTCGGTTAAACTTAGGGGCCGCTTGGAACCGCCCGTGTACACAAGTTGTACACATTTGAGGATACTTCAGCCCTGAAGACATCTACATACTTATTTTTCATCGTAGTAGTAGTGCCACTAACTGGTAAAAGCTAATACAAGTTATTTTCTTGGATGTTTTTCTCTGTGCAACTCAACAAGGTCGCCCTCATATATGCTCGGATGACTGTTTCGGCCATGAGGATGTCACAATACGAAATTCGTCCTTTTTCGTGAAAAGTTGTGGGAGTGGCATTGCACTGTTCGGCAATAAAACAACGCTGATTATGAGGTTCTAAATATGAACGACAACTCGTGAAACTTTACACACACATCAGGCAGAGCAAATTTATCAATATTTTATACGTTAGTTGTGCAGCTTTTTTTAAATGGCTCGCCATGGCCCTAGAGAAATGTTCAAAAAAGCAGCCCTGGTTGAGTGTTTCACCTCGCTTTTTGTAAATTTTATGGAGTACAGTGAACCCTCGGTTATCGCGGTTAATGGGGACAGAGACCACCCGCGAAAACTGAAAATCCGCGAAGTAGCGGCGCACCTTCAAAAATGCTTAAAAAAAAAATACAATATATATATATATAAATATATATATATACATATATATATATATATATATATATATATATATATATATACATATATATATATATATATATATATATATATATATATTTATATATATATATATATATATACGGGGAGAGAGAGAGTGAAATTCATGTTATAACAAAAAAAACAAATTATTATTAAAACGTATTATTTTTTTATTCCCCAGCCATTCTTTTTGTATTTATTTAATTACTCCGACTTTTACCTGCTGGTACGCCGTCCGGTGTGCCCTGTGAAATGAAAGGTGGCATTCTTTATTTATTTATTTATTTATTCATTTATTCATTCATAACTGACAGCTTCGCGCTCCGCTCGTGCCCGGGCGGAAGAGGTGCTCCAATTCGGCTTAACTGTGACACACGCCCACCCTCCTCCCCCGGAGCTTCCATTCGGTTAAACTTAGGGGCCGCTTGGCACCGCCCGTGCCCGGGGAAGGTGCTCCTCTTCGGCTTACTGTGTCGCGAGCATGCCCTCCTCCTCCGGAGCTTCCATTCGGTTAAACTTAGGGGCCGCTTGGAACCGCCCGTGCCCGGGGAAGGTGCTCCTCTTCGGCTTACTGTGACGCGAGCATGCCCTCCTCCTCCGGAGCTTCCATTCGGTTAAACTTAGGGGCCGCTTGGCACCGCCCGTGCTCGGGGAAATTGCTCCTCTACGGCTTAACTGCCACGCACGCCGGCCGGAGCTCTGGTACGGTCCGAACCGCGCGAAACGTCGTCACCGATCGTGTCCGGGGGAACGTGCTCTTCTTCGTCCACTCTCCTCTTCGCCCACGCTCTTCTTCGGCGCACGCCGGCCGTCTAACCGCTCCAGCGCCCCGTCGTGCCGCTCGGCGAAACTACAATGCCCCCGAATATTTTTTATACCCGCGAAGCACTGAACCCGCGAAAGGTGAACCGCGAAGTAGCGAGGGTTCACTGTATGTATAAGACCAAGACCTACAAAAAAGTCTCTTGGAGCAATAAGCTAGGTTTTACAGGAAGTCGGCCATTTTGAATTTACTTAAAAGGGGGCGGGTCACCACAATGGACTTTGTGTAGAAATTATTATTGGGGCCCGAGCAGCGACCGCGGCGAGGTCCCTATTGTTTATGTAGAAATTATTATTAGGGCCCGAGCAGCGACCGCTACGAGGTCCCCATTGTTTTTGTGGAAATTATTATTATTATTATTATTAGGGCCCGAGCAGTGACCGCTGCGAGGTCCCTATTGTTTTTCTAGAAATTGTTATTAGGGCCCGAGCTGCGACGGCTGCGAGGTCCCTATTGTTTTTGTAGAAAATATTATTACTTTTATTATTATTATTATTATTATTATTATTAGGGCCTGAGCAGCGACCGCTGCGAAGTCCCTGTTGTTTTTGTAGAAATTATTATTATTATTATTTTTCCGATTGTACGATCGCATTTTTGACCCCGAAACATGCACAAAAACTCACCAAACTTGGCAGTCTCATCGGGCATGGCGAGAAATTTGATATTTTAACGTCTAATATGAACAGGAAGTGAGTTATGAATTTTTGAAAGTCCGACTTTTGCCCTTTTTTGCATGTTTACAGGGGTCATTCTTTTGCACCCTGATCCTAAAGGCTTCATCTGATTGCCTTAAAATTCTGTCTGTAGCATCTTAAGACCTGGGACAAACACTGGGGCTAAAACTTTTTGTTTCCGAAATACTATATGACGGGGGCGGGGCTTCGAAGTTTTCACTTAAGATTTCCTTCGCCGCAATGGACAAAATGCTTAATAACTCTCTTGCACATGCTGCTAAAAATCCAAAACTTCACATGTACATAAAGAGTCGGTACCTGAAGACATCTATATGTTTATATTCTGTTATACACCTTGCGCCAATCAATAACATTTTTTACATTTTGACGTACTGCACGGTGCCCTTTTAACGAATCCGATTGAAAATTGGCTAGAAAAGACTCAAGACATTGATCTTACTCTATCCCTATTTTTGTGACTTTCCTTCGAAGGGCGTGGCTATTACGGTGCCGCAGAGTCTGATTATTCTCCGTGGCAACAAAAGTTCCTGCAAAATGATTCAGATGATCCATCTTCTCGAAATTTTTCACATTTGAGGATATTCAGGCCCTGAAGACGGCTGCCAACTTATTTTTGATCGCAGTGGTAGCGCCACCAACTGGTTAAAACAAATACAAATTATTTTCGTTGATGTTTTTCTCCGGGCAGGTTAACAAAATCTACCTTATATTTGCTCGGATGAGTGTTTCAGCCTTGAGGATGTCACAATACGAAAGTCTTTCGCCTTCTTCAGAGTGTCACATGATGGTGTCTTGTGGCCCGTCTTTATCAGCTGATGTTCCATGAGGGCGTGACTTACCTGTCACAAGAATGAAGGCAAGTCACGCCCCCCCGCTGTCCGTTAACTCCGCCAAGATGCTGCTCCAGGTGGTAGAGAGGATGAAGGCTCCCTTGTCTCTGTTCATGGTTTTTATGCCTCGCTTGCAGATCTCAATGGCCTCTCTGATCCAGCGCTGTTGTTTGTTCTCTTCGGTGCCGATGACCCTGCCCTTCTCCCGGTCCATGATGTGGTTTTCCCTTTTGCAGTGGTCAGTGATTGCTGATTTGTAATGTTCATGTTGTGCTTGTTCTTTTACTGCTCTGATTTTTCATTTTTTTGACAGGTAAGTCACACCCTCATGGAACATCAGCTGATAAAGACGGGTCTCAAGACACCATCATGCGACACTCTGAAGAAGGCGAAAGACTCGCCGAAACATGTCAGGTAAAAAATTTTACCGAAAACATAATTGTCTGCTTTTAATGAATCTGTCAAATATCAATAATAAGAAGACAAAATGAACCTAATACAAATAAATGAATGCTTAATAACTCCCCTGCACATGCTCCTAAAAATCCAAACATTCACCTGTAAATAAAATGTCCCGACCTGAAGACATCTTAATGTTATTATTTTGTTATACACACAGCGCCGCCAAGTGGAATCAAAAATTTGTTTTTATTTAAATTTTCACGTACTGCACGGTGCCCTTTTGACGAATCCGACTGAAAATTAGTCAGAAAAGACTCAAGACAATGATCTTACTCTCTGCCGAGTTTTGTGACGTTTTGGCAAAAGGCGTGGCAATTACGGTGCTGAAAAGTCCGATTGTACTTTGTGGCAACAAAAGCTCCGGCAACATGACTCAGATGATCCTATCTTCTCGAAGTTGTACACATTTGAGGATACTTCAGCCCTGAAGACATCTACCAACTTATTTTTCATCGTAGTAGTAGCGCCACCAACTGGTAAAAGCTAATACAAGTTATTTTCTTGGATGTTTTTCTCCGTGCAACTCAACAAGGTCGCCCTCATATATGCTCGGAGGACTGTTTCGGCCATGAGGATGTCACAATACGAAATTCATCCTTTTTCGTGAAAAGTTGTGGGAGTGGCATTGCACTTTTTGGCAATAAAACAACGCTGATTATGAGGTTCTAAATATGAACGACAACTCGTGAAACTTGACACACACATCAGGCAGAGCAAATTTATCAATATTTTATACGTTAGTTGTGCAGCTTTTTTTAAATGGCTCGCCATGGCCCTCGAGAAATGTTCAAAAAAGCAGCCCTGGTTGAGTGTTTCACCTCGCTTTTTGTAAATTTTATGGAGTACAGTGAACCCTCGGTTATCGCGGTTAATGGGGACCGAGACCACCCGCGGAAACTGAAAATCCGCGAAGTAGCGGCGCACCTTCAAAAATGCTTAAAAGAAAATACAATATATATAATAAATATATATATATATATATATATATATATATATATATATATATATATATATATATATATATATATATATACGGGGGGAGAGAGAGAGAGAGTGAAATTCATGTTATAACAAAAAAACCAAATTATTATTAAAACGTATTATTTTTTTATTCCCCAGCCATTCTTTTTGTATTTATTTAATTACTCCGACTTTTACCTGCTGGTGCGCCGTCCGGTGTGCCCTGTGAAATGAAAGGTGGCATTCTTTATTTATTTATTTATTTATTCTTCTATACATTCATAACTGACAGCTTCGCGCTCCGCTCGTGCCCGGGCGGAAGAGGTGCTCCAATTCGGCTTAACTGTGACACACACCCGCCCTCCTCCCCCGGAGCTTCCATTCGGTTAAACTTAGGGGCCGCTTGGCACCGCCCGTGCCCGGGGAAGGTGCTCCTCTTCGGCTTACTGTGACGCGAGCATGCCCTCCTCCTCCGGAGCTTCCATTCGGTTAAACTTAGGGGCCGCTTGGAACCGCCCGTGCCCGGGGAAGGTGCTCCTCTTCGGCTTACTGTGACGCGAGCATGCCCTCCTCCTCCGGAGCTTCCATTCGGTTAAACTTAGGGGCCGCTTGGCACCGCCCGTGCCCTGGGAAGGTTCTCCTCTACGGCTTAACTGCCACGCACGCCGGCCGGAGCTCTGGTACTGTCCGAACCGCGCGAAACGTCGCCACCGATCGTGTCCGGGGGAACGTGCTCTTCTTCGTCCACTCTCCTCTTCGCCCACGCTCTTCTTCGGCGCACACCGGCCGTCTAACCGCTCCAGCGCCCCGTCGTGCCGCTCGGCGAAACTATAATGCCCCCGAATATTTTTTAGACCCGCGAAGCACTGAACCCGCGAAAGGTGAACCGCCAAGTAGCGAGGGTTCACTGTATGTATAAGACCAAGACCTACAAAAAAGTCTCTTGGAGCAATGAGCTAGGTTTTACAGGAAGTCGGCCATTTTGAATTTATTAAAAGGGGGCGGGTCACCACAATGGACTTTGTGTAGAAATTATTATTGGGGCCCAAGCAGCGACCGCGGCGAGGTCCCTATTGTTTATGTAGAAATTATTATTAGGGCCCGAGCAGCGACCGCTACGAGGTCCCCATTGTTTTTGTGGAAATTATTATTATTATTATTATTAGGGCCCGAGCAGTGACCGCTGCGAGGTCCCTATTGTTTTTCTAGAAATTGTTATTAGGGCCCGAGCTGCGACGGCTGCGAGGTCCCTATTGTTTTTGTAGAAAATATTATTACTTTCAAATTTCCCCATTGTGGGACTAATAAAGGACATCTTATCTTATCTTCTCTTATTATTATTATTATTATTAGGGCCTGAGCAGCGACCGCTGCGAAGTCCCTATTGTTTTTGTAGAAATTATTATTATTATTATTTTTCCGATTGTTCGATTGCATTTTTGACCCCCGAAACATGCACAAAAATTCACCAAACTTGGCAGTCTCATCGGGCATGGCGAAAAATTTGATATTTTAACGTCTAATATGAACAGGAAGTGAGTTATGAATTTTTGAAAGTCCGACTTTTGCCCTTTTTTGCATGTTTACAGGGGTCATTCTTTTGCACCCTGATCCTAAAGGCTTCATCTGATTGCCTTAAAATTCTGTCTGTAGCATCTGAAGACCTGGCACAAACACTGGGGCTAAAATTTTTTGTTTCCGAAATACTATATGACGGGGGCGAGGCATCAAAGTTTTCACTTAAGATTTCCTTCGCCGCAATGGAAAAAATGCTTAATAACTCTCTTGCACATGCTGCTAAAAATCCAAAACTTCACATGTACATAAAGAGTCGGTACCTGAAAACATCTATATGTTTATATTCAGTTATACACCTTGCGCCAATCAATATCATTTTTTACATTTTGACGTACTGCACGGTGCCCTTTTAACGAATCCGATTGAAAATTGGCTAGAAAAGACTCAAGACATTGATCTTACTCTATCCCTATTTTTGTGACTTTCCTTCGAAGGGCGTGGCTATTACGGTGCTGCAGAGTCTGATTATTCTCCGTGGCAACAAAAGTTCCTGCAAAATGATTCAGATGATCCATCTTCTTGAAATTTTTCACATTTGAGGATATTCAGGCCCTGAAGACGGCTGCCAACTTATTTTTGATCGCAGTGGTAGCGCCACCAACTGGTTAAAACAAATACAAATTATTTTCGTTGATGTTTTTCTCCGGGCAGGTTAACAAAATCTACCTTATATTTGCTCGGATGAGTGTTTAAGCCTTGAGGATGTCACAATACGAAAGTCTTTCGCCTTCTTCAGAGTGTCACATGATGGTGTCTTGTGGCCCGTCTTTATCAGCTGATGTTCCATGAGGGCGTGACTTACCATTCACAAGAATGAAGGCAAGTCACGCCCCCCGCTGTCCGTTCACTCCGCCAAGATGCTGCTCCAGGTGGTAGAGAGGATGAAGGCTCCCTTGTCTCTGTTCATGGTTTTTATGCCTCGCTTGCAGATCTCAATGGCCTCTCTGATCCAGCGCTGTTGTTTGTTCTCTTCGGTGCGGATGACCCTGCCCTTCTCCCGGTCCATGATGTGGTTTTCCCTTTTGCAGTGGTCAGTGATTGCTGATTTGTAATGTTCATGTTGTGCTTGTTCTTTTACTGCTCTGATTTTTCATTTTTTTGACAGGTAAGTCACACCCTCATGTAACATCAGCTGATAAATACGGGTCTCAAGACACCATCATGCGACACTCTGAAGAAGGCGAAAGACTCGCCGAAACATGTCAGGTAAAAAATTAACCTAAAACATAATTGTCTGCTTTTAATGAATCAGTCAAATATCAATAATAAGAAGACAAAATGTACCTAATACAAATAAATGAATGCTTAATAACTCCCCTGCACATGCTCCTAAAAATCCAAACCTTCACCTGTAAATAAAACGTCCCGACCTGAAGACATCTTAATGTTATTATTTTGTTATACACACAGCGCCGCCAAGTGGAATAAAAAATGTGTTTTTATTTTAATTTTCACGTACTGCAACGTGCCCTTTTGACGAATCCGACTGAAAATTAGTCAGAAAAGACTCAAGACAATGATCTTACTCTCTGCCGAATTTTGTGACGTTTTGGCAAAAGGCGTGGCTATTACGGTGCTGAAAAGTCCGATTGTACTTTGTGGCAACAAAAGCTCCGGCAACATGACTCAGATGATCCTATCTTCTCGAAGTTGTACACATTTGAGGATACTTCAGCCCTGAAGACATCTACCAACTTATTTTTCATCGTAGTAGTAGCGCCACCAACTGGTAAAAGCTAATACAAGTTATTTTCTTGGATGTTTTTCTCCGTGCAACTCAACAAGGTCGCCCTCATATATGCTCGGATGACTGTTTCGGCCATGAGGATGTCACAATACGAAATTCATCCTTTTTCGTGAAAAGTTGTGGGAGTGGCATTGCACTGTTCGGCAATAAAACAACGCTGATTATGAGGTTCTAAATATGAACGACAACTCGTGAAACTTTACACACACATCAGGCAGAGCAAATTTTTCAATATTTTATACGTTAGTTGTGCAGCTTTTTTGAAATGGCTCGCCATGGCCCTCGAGAAATGTTCAAAAAAGCAGCCCTGGTTGAGTGTTTCACCTCGCTTTTTGTAAATTTTATGGAGTACAGTGAACCCTCGGTTATCGCGGTTAATGGGGACCGAGACCACCCGCGAAAACTGAAAATCCGCGAAGTAGCGGCGCACCTTCAAAAATGCTTAAAAAAAAATACAATATATATAATAAATATATAAATATATATATATATATATATATATATATATACGGGGAGAGAGAGAGAGAGTGAAATTCATGTTATAACAAAAAAAACAAATTATTATTCAAACGTATTATTTTTTTATTCCCCAGCCATTCTTTTTTAATTTATTTAATTACTCTGACTTTTACCTGCTGGTACGCCGTCCGGTGTGCCCTGTGAAATGAAAGGTGCCATTCTTTATTTATTTATTTATTTATTTATTCATTTATTCATTCATAACTGACAGCTTCGCGCTCCGCTCGTGCGCGGAAGAGGTGCTCCGATTCGGCTTAACTGTGACACACGCCCACCCTCCTCCCCCGGAGCTTCCATTCGGTTAAACTTAGGGGCCGCTTGGCACCGCCCGTGCCCGGGGAAGGTGCTCCTCTTCGGCTTACTGTGTCGCGAGCATGCCCTCCTCCTCCGGAGCTTCCATTCGGTTAAACTTAGGGGCCGCTTGGCACCGCCCGTGCCCGGGGAAGGTGCTCCTCTACGGCTTAACTGCCACGCACGCCGGCCGGAGCTCTGGTACGGTCCGAACCGCGCGAAACGTCGCCACCGATCGTGTCCGGGGGAACGTGCTCTTCTTCGTCCACTCTCCTCTTCGCCCACGCTCTTCTTCGGCGCACGCCGGCCGTCTAACCGCTCCAGCGCCCCGTCGTGCCGCTCGGCGAAACTACAATGCCCCCGAATATTTTTTATACCCGCGAAGCACTGAACCCGCGAAAGGTGAACCGCGAAGTAGCGAGGGTTCACTGTATGTATAAGACCAAGACCTACAAAAAAGTCTCTTGGAGCAATGAGCTAGGTTTTACAGGAAGTCGGCCATTTTGAATTTACTTAAAAGGGGGCGGGTCACCACAATGGACTTTGTGTAGAAATTATTATTGGGGCCCGAGCAGCGACCGCGGCGAGGTCCCTATCGTTTATGTAGAAATTATTATTAGGGCCCGAGCAGCGACCGCTACGAGGTCCCCATTGTTTTTGTGGAAATTATTATTATTATTATTATTAGGGCCCGAGCAGTGACCGCTGCGAGGTCCCTATTGTTATTAGGGCCCGAGCTGCGACGGCTGCGAGGTCCCTATTGTTTTTGTAGAAAATATTATTACTTTTATTATTATTATTATTATTATTATTAGGGCCTGAGCAGCGACCGCTGCGAAGTCCCTATTGTTTTTGTAGAAATTATTCTTATTATTATTTTTCCGATTGTTCGATCGCATTTTTGACCCCGAAACATGCACAAAAATTCACCAAACTTGGCAGTCTCATCGGGCATGGCGAAAAATTTGATATTTTAACGTCTAATATGAACAGGAAGTGAGTTATGAATTTTTGAAAGTCCGACTTTTGCCCTTTTTTGCATGTTTACAGGGGTCATTCTTTTGCACCCTGATCCTAAAGGCTTCATCTGATTGCCTTAAAATTCTGTCTGTAGCATCTTAAGACCTGGGACAAACACTGGGGCTAAAATTTTTTGTTTCCGAAATACTATATGAACGGGGGCGGGGCTTTGAAGTTTTCACTTAAGATTTCCTTCGCCGCAATGGACAAAATGCTTAATAACTCTCCTGCACATGCAGCTAAAAATCCAAAACTTCACATGTACATAAAGAGTCGGTACCTGAAGACATCTATATGTTTATATTCAGTTATACACCTTGCGCCAATCAATATCATTTTTTACATTTTGACGTACTGCACGGTGCCCTTTTAACGAATCCGATTGAAAATTGGCTAGAAAAGACTCAAGACATTGATCTTACTCTATCCCTATTTTTGTGACTTTCCTTCGAAGGGCGTGGCTATTACGGTGCCGCAGAGTCTGATTAATCTCCGTGGCAACAAAAGTTCCTGCAAAATGATTCAGATGATCCATCTTCTCGAAATGTTTCACATTTGAGGATATTCAGGCCCTGAAGACGGCTGCCAACTTATTTTTGATCGCAGTGGTAGCGCCACCAACTGGTTAAAACAAATACAAATTATTTTCGTTTATGTTTTTCTCCGGGCAGGTTAACAAAATCTACCTTATATTTGCTCGGATGAGTGTTTAGGCCTTGAGGATGTCACAATACGAAAGTCTTTCGCCTTCTTCAGAGTGTCACATGATGGTGTCTTGTGACCCGTCTTTATCAGCTGATGTTCCATGAGGGCGTGACTTACCTGTCACAAGAATGAAGGCAAGTCACGCCCCCCGCTGTCCGTTCACTCTGCCAAGATGCTGCTCCAGGTGGTAGAGAGGATGAAGGCTCCCTTGTCTCTGTTCATGGTTTTTATGCCTCGCTTGCAGATCTCAATGGCCTCTCTGATCCAGCGCTGTTGTTTGTTCTCTTCGGTGCGGATGACCCTGCCCTTCTCCCGGTCCATGATGTGGTTTTCCCTTTTGCAGTGGTCAGTGATTGCTGATTTGTAATGTTCATGTTGTGCTTGTTCTTTTACTGCTCTGATTTTTAATTTTTTTGACAGGTAAGTCACACCCTCATGGAACATCAGCTGATAAAGACGGGTCTCAAGACACCATCATGCGACACTCTGAAGAAGGCGAAAGACTCGCCGAAACATGTCAGGTAAAAAATTAACCTAAAACATAATTGTCTGCTTTTAATGAATCAGTCAAATATCAATAATAAGAAGACAAAATGAACCTAATACAAATAAATGAATGCTTAATAACTCCCCTGCACATGCTCCTAAAAATCCAAACCTTCACCTGTAAATAAAACGTCCCGACCTGAAGACATCTTAATGTTATTATTTTGTTATACACACAGCGCCGCCAAGTGGAATCAAAAATGTGTTTTTATTTTAATTTTCACATACTGCACGGTGCCCTTTTGACGAATCCGACTGAAAATTAGTCAGAAAAGACTCAAGACAATGATCTTACTCTCTGCCGAATTTTGTGACGTTTTGGCAAAAGGCGTGGCTATTACGGTGCTGAAAAGTCAGATTGTACTCTGTGGCAACAAAAGCTCCGGCAACATGACTCAGATGATCCTATCTTCTCGAAGTTGTACACATTTGAGGATACTTCAGCCCTGAAGACATCTACCAACTTATTTTTCATCGTAGTAGTAGCGCCACCAACTGGTAAAAGCTAATACAAGTTATTTTCTTGGATGTTTTTCTCCGTGCAACTCAACAAGGTCGCCCTCATATATGCTCGGAGGACTGTTTCGGCCATGAGGATGTCACAATACGAAATTCATCCTTTTTCGTGAAAAGTTGTGGGAGTGGCATTGCACTTTTTGGCAATAAAACAACGCTGATTATGAGGTTCTAAATATAAACGACAACTCGTGAAACTTGACACACACATCAGGCAGAGCAAATTTATCAATATTTTATACATTAGTTGTGCAGCTTTTTTGAAATGGCTCGCCATGGCCCTCGAGAAATGTTCAAAAAAGCAGCCCTGGTTGAGTGTTTCACCTCGCTTTTTGTAAATTTTATGGAGTACAGTGAACCCTCGGTTATTGCGGTTAATGGGGACCGAGACCACCCGCGGAAACTGAAAATCCGCGAAGTAGCGGCGCACCTTCAAAAATGCTTAAAAGAAAATACAATATATATAATAAATATATATATATATATATATATATATATATATATCTGTATATATATATATATATATATATATATATATCTGTATATATATATATATATATATATATATATATATGTATATATATATATATATATATATGTATATATATATACGGGGAGAGAGAGAGAGTGAAATTCATGTTATAACAAAAAAAACAAATTATTATTAAAACGTATTATTTTTTTATTCCCCAGCCATTCTTTTTGTATTTATTTAATTACTCCGACTTTTACCTGCTGGTACGCCGTCCGGTGTTCCCTGTGAAATGAAAGGTGGCATTCTTTATTTATTTATTTATTTATTCATTTATTCATTCATAACTGACAGCTTCGCGCTCCGTTCGTGCCCGGGCGGAAGAGGTGTTCCAATTCGGCTTAACTGTGACACACGCCCGCCCTCCTCCCCCGGAGCTTCCATTCGGTTAAACTTAGGGGCCGCTTGGCACCGCCCGTGCCCGGGGAAGGTGCTCCTCTTCGGCTTACTGTGACGCGAGCATGCCCGCCTCCTCCGGAGCTTCCATTCGGTTAAACTTAGGGGCCGCTTGGAACCGCCCGTGCCCGGCGAAGGTGCTCCTCTTCGGCTTACTGTGACGCGAGCATGCCCTCCTCCTCCGGAGCTTCCATTTGGTTAAACTTAGGGGCCGCTTGGAACCGCCCGTGCCCGGGGAAGGTGCTCCTCTTCGGCTTACTGTGACGCGAGCATGCCCTCCTCCTCCAGAGCTTCCATTCGGTTAAACTTAGGGGCCGCTTGGCACCGCCCGTGCCCGGGGACGGTGCTCCTCTACGGCTTAACTGCCACGCACGCCGGCCGGAGCCCTGGTACGGTCCGAACCGCGCGAAACGTCGCCACCGATCGTGTCCGGGGGAACGTGCTCTTCTTCGTCCACTCTCCTCTTCGCCCACGCTCTTCTTCGGCGCACGCCGGCCGTCTAACCGCTCCAGCGCCCGTCGTGCCGCTCGGCGAAACTACAATGCCCCCGAATATTTTTTATACCCGCGAAGCACTGAACCCGCGAAAGGTGAACCGCGAAGTAGCGAGGGTTCACTGTATGTATAAGACCAAGACCTACAAAAAAGTCTCTTGGAGCAATGAGCTAGGTTTTACAGGAAGTCGGCCATTTTGAATTTACTTAAAAGGGGCGGGTCACCACAATGGACTTTGTGTAGAAATTATTATTGGGGCCCGAGCAGCGACCGCGGCGAGGTCCCTATTGTTTATGTAGAAATTATTATTAGGGCCCGAGCAGCAACCGCTACGAGGTCCCCATTGTTTTTGTGGAAATTATTATTACTTTTATTATTATTATTATTATTATTATTAGGGCCTGAGCAGCGACCGCTGCGAAGTCGCTATTGTTTTTGTAGAAATTGTTATTAGGGCCCGAGCTGCGACGGCTGCGAGGTCCCTAATGTTTTTGTAGAAAATATTATTACTTTTATTATTATTATTATTATTATTATTAGGGCCTGAGCAGCGACCGCTGCGAAGTCGCTATTGTTTTTGTTGAAATTATTATTATTATTATTTTTCCGATTGTTCGATCGCATTTTTGACCCCCGAAACATGCACAAAAACTCACCAAACTTGGCAGTCTCATCGGGCATGGCGAAAAATTTGATATTTTAACGTCTAATATGAACAGGAAGTGAGTTATGAATTTTTGAAAGTCCGACTTTTGCCCTTTTTTGCATGTTTACAGGGGTCATTCTTTTGCACCCTGATCCTAAAGGCTTCATCTGATTGCCTTAAAATTCTGTCTGTAGCATCTTAAGACCTGGGACAAACACTGGGGCTAAAATCTTTTGTTTCCGAAATACTATATGACGGGGGCGGGGCTTCAAAGTTTTCACTTAAGATTTCCTTCGCCGCAATGGACAAAATGCTTAATAACTCTCATGCACATGCTGCTAAAAATCCAAAACTTCACATGTACATAAAGAGTCGGTACCTGAAGACATCTATATGTTTATATTCGTTTCCTGTCTTTTTTACGTCATAGTGTACATAAGGGTCTGATGCAACCTCTGACTGAGAATCAGCCTTGTCCGCATTGTGAATCATGTAAAAATCACCCAGCAGGGGGCAGAGGTGCAAAAGATCCGCCTTGAATCTGCGCCAGAGGTACAAATGGGGGGCGGGATCCTGGGGTAGACTTATAAGTGTGGAGAGCAGCGTGGGTAGCAGCAGCATCGGCAGCACTAGCAGCAGTCGCATTAGTAGCGTTAGCAATGAAATCCTCCAAGCAAATGACGATCGAGGAATGCTTTTTTGTAAAAAAAAAAAGCTTCCTAAAAGCATCAAGGCGATGGAGACGCTTTGGTTGAGAGGATGACGCTTCGTCGTCGTCTCAACAAACAGGCGTCTAAAGAGGGTGCGCGTGCCTTGCGGCCTGCATCGCCTGCCTTCGGACAATAGCCAAAGCAGCTGAGAGTCCTCACCAGATCCCCCCGAACGAGGAGGTAAGCGCTCGCAAGTTACCATTGAACATGTGGTTTTACCCCTCGTGCTTTTATTGTACATATCATGCATCTTGCGGGCAGAAAATGTCGCATAAATGTGCAGTTAGACGCGAGCGTATCTCCTCCCCGACGAGGAAACAACAATACTGAATGGTGTGGTAATCATGCATACTTTCTAAAATTCACAGATTGTGCATCCCGCGGCAAGAAAGTTCCTCCTCGTCTTGTTGGTGTAAAGAAAGGTAAATTATAATATGAAACTTCACACGCCAGCAATAAAATGCAGCAATAAATATATATTTCCAATTGTTTATATTTCTGTAATTTACAGGTTGTGCATCAGGAAGCAGTGGTTCCGGATGGCGTCACACTGGATGGCAACCGAGGAAAATCGACTTTACAGCAACCCCTGGACCACTGAATGCCGCTGCCCATTTGGAGTCTGAGGAGCCAGCTGATTTCCTGCAGCTGTTTCTCACGGATGAGCTTCTGCAGCACATCGCGGATGCCAGCAATCACTTCCCAGACAATTATTTTCACACAAACCCCAGTGGACAAACACAAGCTCGCCTATTTTCCACGGACCAGCAAAGCCAGACCACAACGAAAGTGTCGGGTCTGTTTGCGCAAAGGCAAACGGAGTGAAACAAGAATGTGGTGTGAACTATGTTGTGTGCCCTTGCATCAAGGCAACTGTTTTATTTTATATCACACAAAAAAAAAGTATGTATGACACTGATGTATTTCATTTTTGTACATAGTTCAACAGTTCAGTCGTTTAGTGTTATGTGCAAATAAATTTATTTTATCAAAAACATATTTTTTGTGCTTTTTTTTATTTTATAGAAGGCATGCATTATTTAGATGTTAGAGGTGTCATAAAAGCCATAAATAATAGTGTCAAAGTTCAAATTATGGTCAAAATGCATCAGTTTACAAAAAGCTCATTTTCTCAGTTTTTTCCCCAGGGATTGGAGTTTTCATGAAATTTAGCTATTTTCAAATGCCGATTGTTCAAGAATGGAAAAAGATAGGAACAAACATTTTTTTTCTGTTGAAAGAAGAGAGTCTCATCTTTCTTCGGGTGTGCTCCATGTCTATATAGCATTAGAATACAATATTCTGTGGGCCTTGCAATATTAGTCAAAACCCAGGAAAACTCTGGGATTGAGTGGGTTGCTCCAGTGAAAATGGCTGGTATTTAATGAGTTAAGACTGGTTAGGACATCCGGCTCGCAGTCCCAAGGTGCAGGGTTCGATCCCGGGACCCAGCTTTCCTGTGTGGAGGTTGCATTTGTGAGTGAGTTTGAGCGCAGATGGTTGTTCGTCTTTGCGTGCCCTGCGATTGGCTGGCAACCACTTCAGGGTGTGCCCCGCCTACTGCCCGTTGACAGCTGGGTAGGCTCCAGCACGCTATCCTTGTGAGAATAAGCGGATTGGATATTACATGTATGTGTTTATGCCCTAGGCCAGGCGAGGGCAAACTACGGCCCGGGGGCCACATGCGGCCCGTTAAAAGTTTTAATCCGGGCCGCCGAACTTGAAAAAAATTTAATGAATAAACCTTGTTAATGTTTTATTTTCTAAACACTGTGGTTTTCAAAGACAAATATTATTGTTGGAATGCTTTTATTCACTTTCATATAAAATTAAATGTATTTTTTTTCTCAGATGAGGTGAGGTTTCCAAAACACTCCATCCATCTGCTCCTGGTCCGGCCCCTCTGTCATATTTTAGAACCCATTGTGGTCCTCCAATCAAAAAGTTTGCCCGCCCCTGCCCTAGGCTTTGTGTCTTTGCTTGGTTGACTGTGTAATGAGTGTATGAATGCATTTCTTTCTACCAGACACCTTGGACTTCCCATGGCAGATTAATAATCTATTTTATCTATCCATCAGGGTCACGAATGTCATTTGATGAGTAGAGAATTTAGAGTCTCCAATTAACCTAATATACATGGATTTGCGCATGGAAACCTGAGAAAAAGCCCTTAGTCCTACTTTTCCATCTGAACCACTTTATCCTCACGAGGGTCACAGCCGTGACATCCCAGCTGACTTCAGAAAGTAAGTGGGCGACGACTCATGATCTCTTGGTTGAATAATATTGTTAGGGGCTCAAAATGGCCCTCTACAATAAAATGGCAGAAGAATATTACATACTCTCTGGCAGAAGAATATTGCGTTTTTTTGTTTTGTCCAATTAACTTAAATAAAACTTGGGAAAATTTAATGATTACATGTAAACCAGCTGGTCTGCCATGGATATTACGGCCCTGGATGAGGACCCACTCCACTGAAGTCATCTTCCTGCAGCACTTCATTCAATTGACTCTTATATTATCTCATCTATTATTGCATAGCATCATTGTATGTGCCAAATGTTGCCCAGTTGGCATCCATTGCAGCCTGGTCATCCTGGAAGGGGGATTCCCCCATCTGTGGTCCCTTCTCAAGGTTTCTCACTTTTCCCCTAATGAGGTTTTGTGAGTTTTTCCTTGCCCTCCTGGGGGTTAAGATCGGGGATGTCGATTGTGGCTATGTAAAGCCCTTTGAGACTGTCTGTGATTAAGGGCTATACAAATAAAATTGACTTGACTTGACTTGAGTCTTCCCCATACCAAGCCCTGGCTAAAACTGACTGAAAAATGCATGATGTGTGCCTTTTAAACTCCTCGGCCCATCCACTATGCCAGGGATGGGCAAACTTTTTGATTGGGAGGGGGGGGGGGGGGCACAATGAGTCCTAAAATACATTTAATTTTAAACGAAAGTGAACAAAAGCATTCCAACAATATATATGTCTTTGAAAAACCACAGTATTTAGAAAATAAACCATTAACAAGGCTTATTCATTTAATTTTTTTCAAGTTTGGGGGGCTGGATTGAAACGTTTAACGGGCCACAAGTGGCCCCCGGGCCGTAGTTTGCCCAAGTGCCCTAAGCCAATTGATTCTAAAAAATAACAGTTTTCTTCATCAAAACAACATTTTATGATCAACATAAATGTTAGTGAGTACATAAAGGTATACTCATTCGATCTATCATAACCCCATGCACTTAGACTGTACAAAAAAAAGAAAATTTTTATTTTAAAACCTAGTATTTCGCCATGACGTCACACGCTAGCGTCAAGTGCTTGGCGCTAAAAACCCGGAAGTAACAGCGGCGCTCGGTTTGAAAGTGGAGAGTTGTGCATGGTAGGCGAATTCGGGAGAAATGTTTGTTGAACACGAGGACTGTGGCGTAGAAGATGGTTTAACAGCGATCTAGTGCGCACCCAACCGTGATGGCTGACCAACGAAATAAATGCGGACCGACGGAGTGGACTGACAGGACGTGGAAAACAGGTGTGTGGCATGTGTGCGTGTGCACGAATGTGGGAGTGCGTTCACTATGGTGGCAGCGATCGCAAAGCAGCAGCACCACTCCTTGACAAAAGTATTGTACTTTCTCTGATGTTTTGGGTTTGCTCTGCTTTGGGGTTTGTAGTTCTGGCCACGCAAAAGTAACAAAGCAAGTTCTTGGATGTCTGCTTTTTTCTTGAACTGTTAATTGGTTAACATCGTGGCTCTTATTTTTATCTAATGTATGGAGTTTGGTGGCTATCTATATGCACAACTATATTAGTTGCACTTGAAATTGCATACAGAAAATTTGTATAAATAGGTTACGCTATAAAGTATAACAATATTAACAATCGTTATTGTTGTTACTGTTTATTTATTTTATTTTGCAATAACTGTGCTCCAAGCTTAGCTGTTGTGCCAGCTGCCAAGTAAAAATATGTAATCTCACTCAATAATAAGAATAAATACTTAACTAACATCTCAATTTTTCGGGTTGGGCTGTGGGGGAGGGGAGGGTGGCTGCCTGACAAAAAGCAGACTGTCCTGCACATGCGCAGACCAGCCGAGTGTGTGAAGTGTGCGTAAGTGCAGTACCGGGACCGACCACTAGACAGCGATCCTGAGTAATTTTTCCGCACACACATTTCTAGCACACTCGTCTTGTTTTTGTGACCTTCCTGGGAAGCCCTGAAACTTTGACAGGACCTCCCCCTGAGCTTCTTATCACTGAATTCAATGCTCTTTTTTGTGGGGCCCAGATTTTTGGTCCCCACAAAAATTTTGGTCCCCTACAGTGGGTGTGCTGTCCGATGTTGGTCCCCAACATGTAGCTTATACAAACACACACACACACCCCTACTTGTTTTTTTTGACATTGTTGGGCCACCTGAGCAAAACTCACATTGTGGGAACCACCCTTTCTAGTGGTTGTACAGCTCTGAAAAAAATCAGGCAGTGTCCAGGAATTTAGTTAAACACAAAAACCACTTCAAATTACCAATTAATGACCTGGAGGTCAAATGAGTGACTCAAGTGCATGTAATTCAGTCACTGAAGCCCAAAGATTCTCTGGGCCAGTGGATGAACCATTATTCGTCTTGGACAGCATTGAAGCAGGCCGTAGCCTGGTTTCTAAAGCTGAAAGACTTACTGACAGAGTAAAGGAAAATAGAAAGGAGTTAATCACATTAGGTGAAGAAGGCAAGATGAATTTATTCAAGAGAACTGTCAAAGGAAAGTATTTGACCTGCGACGACTTGGATAAAGCAGAAAGAGAACTTGTGAAATACTGTCAAAGGCGAAGTTTAAAAAAAGATTTAGCCATATTTGAAAAACAAAAAAGGGTGAAGAAAAGTAGCCCACTTTACAAGTTCAATATAGTACTTCAAGATGGTGTCATGAGGGTTGGTGGACAGTTGAGCCACGCAGCCATGCCTGAAACAGCAAAACAGCAAGCCATCTTGCCAAGGATTCACATAACACAAAGCTAGTCCTGAGATACATTCATGAGATTACAGCTCACGCTGGAAGGAACCACATGATGGCTAATCTGCATCAACAGTTTTGGATACCTCGAGCTGCTAGAGTCATCAGAAGAGTGCTACCTGACGATCCGCCTTTCAAGAGAATTGGCGTTGATTATTTTGGTCCATTCTAAGTAAGTAGGGTTAGAGGACAAGTAAAGAGATACGGCGTGATTTTTACATGTTTCGCTGTACGAGCCGTACATCTGGAAATTGCATCTTCACGTGACACAGATGCTTGTCTCAACGCAATCCGAAGATTTCTTGTCAGAAGAGGACAAGTGAGAGAGATGTATTCTGATAACGGAACCAACTTAAGATCAGCTGACAGTGAAATGAAGAAATCAATCAAAGAATGGAACACTAAGTAAATCGAGAAACACTTGCTGCAAAAAGGTATTCAGTGGCATAGCAATCCCCCAGCAGGTTCCCACCACGGAGGAAGCTGTGAGCGACTTATTTGGTCTGTGAGAAAAATCCTGAATGTCACTGTAAAAGAACAAATTTCGGGTGAAGAAAGTCAATATACCTTGCTTGGTGAGGCTGAAGCAGTTATAAACAGCAGGCCTATCACAAGGACATCTTCCGACCTCAACGACTTGGAAGCACTCACACCCAACACTCTGTTGTGGCTGAAGGTCAAACCTGAGTTACCTCCTGGAGTCTTCTGTAAAGACGACCAATACGCCCCAATACGTACCTCTGGGAATGAGCTGGTCAGCTCTTTAAAGAGTATTATGTAAGTTGAAATACATTAATCCATTTTTCTTTTTTGGACCATCTTTAACTGTGTAGTGTGTAATGTCTAAAATACAAAATGATCTGATTTTAGGGTGCAGTTGACGACTGTGGCACAGGTCCTCGCTCTACAAGTGCTAATAGTCTTCGGCAAAGAGAAAAATCTGCCATAAGGTACAGAAAACATTGGCATCAGAGTAAATGGATGCATGTTTTTGCAATGTGCGAGGAAACTGGCGAACTCAGAGAAAACTACGCAGGCTTGGGAGAACATGCAAACTCTACACAGGAAGGCCGGAGCCGGAATCGATCCCACAACCTCTGCATTGTGAGACCATCGTGCTCACAAGTCGCCCACCGTGGCGGCCGTCCATTATGAATGCCATCCCACCATCCATTATCTGTACGGCTTCTCCTCACAAGGGTTGCAGGGGGTGCTGGAGCCTATCCCAGCTATCTTGGGGCAGTAGGTGGGGTACACCCTAAACTGGTTCCCAGCCAATCGCAGGTCACACAAAGACAAACAACCATCCGCGCTCACACTCACACCAATTTAGGGTGTCCAAACAACCTGCCATGCATGTGTTTGGAATGTGGGAGGAAACCGGAGAACCCACGCAGGCGTGTGGGAAACATGCAAACTCCAAACAGGAAAGCCGGAATCAATCCCGCGACCTCTGCATTGTGAGACCATCGTGCTAACAAGTCGCCCACCATGCATCCCTGCTAAATAAATGATTAATTTTTACATTTTAGTATTTGTAAGCGATCTTGTGTTCATGACAGCATTTTCAACAGTGTGGGTGTTTGTATGAAAGCATTTCACTCGTGTATGGGCATGAGCATGTTTCAGTTGTATTTATGAATAACAATAATTTCACAATTGTGCCTGAGCGCCTTTCACTGGTGTGTATGAGAATGTTTCACCTATGTGTATGAGCGCATTTGACGAGTGTATGAGCAACAACTATTTCACTAGTGTGTATGAGAGCGTTTCACTCGTATGTATGATAGCGTTTCATAAGTATGCATGAGCAACAACAATTTCACTGGTGTGTAAGAGTGCATTTCAGAAGTGTGAAGCGATTCCTGACTTTTGTCCCCAACGGCACCTCATACTCCCCATCTCCCGCTCACTTCTCCTGACCCCATGAGCCATCCCCGTTGCTACTACATGGAGATTTGATGTGTTTTTTTGTTTTTTTTGTTATTAGCTTCTTCAACATCTCTTCTGATTCTCATCTCTTCTCTGGCGCTCGTCTCCGCCTGTCTGATTTGAAGTCGACCTCAGAATTTGCACTATTTTGACATGACTTCTGTGGTAATCACTACTGACATATTGTGTCATTTGCTCAATAATACATTAAAATTATAATAAATAATTAAAATGGGTCCGGTGCCGAGCTCTGGCTTCATATCTTTAAAAGTGGTCTTCTCAAATCTGTTACTAATGGCCTCTAAATCAGTTGTGGTAGAGAAGGGGCAAATTAGACCTTATGGCATCTTAATTTGGTCAAGTCTTGTACCCATTTTCAAGGCCAGCGACTATTGCTTTAGCTATATACAAGAAAAGGATTACTCTGAATATACACAACAACAAATCCCAGATGTCCAACCCAAATGTTGTTTCAAAATAATCCAGTTCAGATGATAAACAAATGTATTGGTATGTTGAGGTCATTATTTCAAATCAAAATATACACTTCTTTTTCAGACAATGGGGAGGATCGAAGAAGTGGAAAAGTTGCAGGAGTAACTTCAAAACAATGCAAAGAGACAGAATCTGGAAGAATGTCAAGTTTGTCCATGTTTATATTTCTGGAATTTAGTGGACGTGCATCTCGAAATGTTTGGGGATGGTTCGGGCTGCCAGACAAGACTTTCACTGCGAGCGCTGGACCACTGGATGCTGCGGCAAACAGCGGACTTCTTGCAGCTATTTATTACCAACAAGCTACTCCTGCACATCAATGATGCGGATGGCACAGACTGCTTTGCAGACAATTATTTTGAGGCAAAACCAAGAGGTCTGTAAGCACTCTGAAAACAAAGTAAAATATTTGACACCCACGGCAAAAAAAGCCATGCTACAGCATAGGGCTGGGCGATAAACCGAAAATTTACCGTTACCGAAATTTATTACAATGACCGAAATCATTTTGCCCATGTCGGTAAATTCGATGAATAAAAAAAGAAAAGCCTTTTGTCTGCGGCAATGTTCATGCCCCTTTAAGACCGCTACAGCGCCTCTTGTCATGTGACTCCACCCGTCTGTCGCTCTCGTTGCTGGCGATTCAAATCCAGAAGCTTTCTCACCACCCACAACACAACCATGCTGTGCTGAAAGTTCAAAGTGAGAAGCAAGGTTCGACAAGTGACAACAGCCCATGAACGGAGGCGACACCATACGAGAGAACGTCTCAGAGGTGGACGCGATAGCTTAGCACATAGCTAAAGATAAAGCTCCTCTAGTTACGTGGCGCGCACAGGATTTAAACGCTTCATGAAAGCCGTATTTCCCGATATGGACTACATCGGGCCGGGAGCTTAGACATGTCAAGCATTTTGCATCTACATCCGACTTGTGGTCGGGTCGCAACATGGATCCCTGATTGAGCCTAACTGTGCATTACATAGATGACAAGTGGCGACTGCGCAGCAGAGTACTCGAGACGGCACATTTTCCCCGATAATACCCACTTGTTTATTTGGCTTGCATTGACATTTTCTTTCATTTTATTTCGCGTTTTTTTATTTGCCATTATTTACATCACGAGAGCATCTTGGCGCAATCTATTTGCAGAAAAAGATTTCGCAAGAGGTACCCTTTTTCTTTGTGACATTGTTCAAGTCATGCAAAGCAAGCTCAGGGTTCGCGGTTAACCGCTTCCCGATTGCCCGGGGCAAGTGAAATTTGGCCACGGGCAAGGTAAAATTATGGGCAACTTGCCCAACCGGGCAAGCATTTTTTAAAGCAGCCAAATATCTTTAATTTTGACGAAAACGGTGGTGTGATCTGTTTGTGTGCACTGTATGGTGATGGTTTAACCCAGACAACCCCTTATGTTTTGGTATGGTCCATTGGCCTTATCGGGGGTAATGGGCGGGCGCTACGGGGATCAGTTAGTTCAGTGAATGTCGAGTTAAAGTGGACGTCAATAAATCCCGCAGTATTGGAACTCGCTGTCGTAGCATCCTCATTTGAAGTTTGAAAAACACAACAAAAACCTACGATATTTTGGCCGAAAATTGACAGCCGGAAGTTTTCTTACCTTCTGCGCATGTTTACGAGTGGCGACGAGTTCGTTCAAATCCGAACATTTCGGATTCCTCTGACATGACTAAAATAGCTCGAATATTTTTAAGTAGACAATTCAGTTGTGAGTAAGGAAGGGAGTAATATTTGATTATTGGCTGTTAATTCATTAGCTCCATGATGTGACCTGACATAGTGTCAGTGACTGTGTTCTGTTTATGCTATGAAACTTATGGAGGCAGCACCACAGGCACTGGTCTTAAAGGAATACACAAATTTGCCACACTCATAATTTACTCATGTGATTCCTCAATTAATACGCTCTCCTGGACTTAAAATTGATCATCTGGATTGCTGTAATATCATTTTCCCAATTTAACATGCAGATTTGTTAATTATTAAAACTACAATTAACATTTTCAATAACTGCACAGGATGATACATTTGCTCTTGTGAGTAGGGTTTCATGGTTGATGATGAAAACAAGATTAATTTATGCTTATCAGATTATATGTTTATTTACATTTGTGGCGCACATTTTACAACCATAAACATTTTATTCTTAGAGAAAAAAAATTGTCACTTGCCCAAGTCGGGCAAGTAATTTGGCCACTCGGGCAAGGCAAATTTTAGTGGCACTTGCCCTATGGGCAAGCAGTTTTTAAAGTTAACCGCGAACCCTGCAAGCTATTTGGAATGTTCATACAAATGATTTTTGTACTTTTATTTTTCATTGAAAGTAAAGTGTACCAGTTGGTCAATAAAAAAAACAGTCAATATGCAATTCCTGCATTTATTTTGATTTTAGTCCACGTGGGAATTTATTGTGCATTTATCGTTGTAGTGACCCTTTTCCCTATCAAACGGGTCACTATGGTTACTACTGGCCTGGGTTGGTTTGACGCGTGTCCGTTCCGCTTTTTCCAAAGTAAAGTCGTCCAATTGTCCGTCAAGTCAGCTCACACCATTCATTCCACCTTGTCACGGTCACGTTCTAAAACTTTTTGCCTCCCCAATAGTAACCCCCTGGGTCTTGTTAGCCCATTGATTAAATAGCCCTGTGGCCAATGGATACCACACTGCACCCAAGTGGTGGGAGGTTTAAAGCAAACATACCTTAACGTAAAAATGGCTCTTACAATCGTTATCGAGGTAAAATTGCTCGATTTCTCGCGATATTGATTTGAGGTCATATCGCCCAGCCCTTCTACAGCATGTATACAGTGTGAGACGTGTTGTGTTCACTTGCTCCAAGGCAATTGTTTTTAAGTGTATACCACATACCCAACGAATTGTGTAATTTGTATGGCGGGGTGTACACATGCGTTGCAAAAACACATGCACACACTGTCACTCACGCACTTCCGTATATAGTTTATTTCAGCACCTTTTGTCATGCTGTTTTTATTTTACAGAAGGAAAGCATTATTTTGATGTCTGAGCTGTCACAAAAGAAAAAATAGAACTGTTGAAGTCAAGTCAAGCTTGTGCTTGAAATGTTTGTTCTTAGTTTCTCAGTTTTTCGTGAGCAATGGGAATTCAGTTATATTCAAACGCTGTCAGGTAAAGGCTCCATATTTTTATAGCATTATAGCACACTATTCTGTGGGCGCTAGAATTGAAGGGTTTGCGTTAGTAAAAATAGGTGGGATTAAATGAGCTGAAGTGTATCTCTTGAGTGCTCCTTAAATATTTGCCTGTGTTGGTATATTTTATTTTGGTCGTGTCATGTTTATTCTTACGCTGAAAGAGACATGAGGTGTTCGAAAAAAATAAATGATTTTTTTTTTTCCCGGTCAAAACTACCAATGGTGTCTGTTTTTTTTCCCTCCGTGAAATGTACGAGTTATCACTTTGACGCGCATGATGTCACGTGGCTGGAGGACTGGAAACTTGCACGAACAACATTTACGTTGAAATGTAACAATGACACATATATCGACATCTAACAAACATGCATGGGCATCTAACATTGACACTTACATTGACGTCTATAACATAAACCATTACAATCACATCTAACAAACACGGACATCTAACAGACACATCGACATCCATCATAAACATTTACATAGACATCGACATCTAACCAACCTCTACATAGACATCTTACACACATCGACATCTAACAAACATTTACATAGACATCTAACATAAACACATCTAATATAGACACATAGATTGACATCTAACATCGACACATTGAGATCTAACATAGACATACATTGACATCTAACATAGACTGTTACATCGACAACTAACATCGACACAAGGCTTTGTCAAATGACACGTCATGACGACATATACAGAGACACAAGGCACAACAGCATATTTTTGGTACAAATTGAACCCGATATGTTAGCTACCTCGTTCGACTTAAAGGGTTAGCGAACTTGTTATGGTGGTTGAGGCGTGGTGGCTACCCAGCTCGTGTAGTGTATATTAAACTTAAGTTAATAATTTATGACCAGTAAACACGGATGTTGTAACGCAAAACAATGTTCAAATGTTAGTTTTTTTTCAACACATTTCATGAGAAAAAGCTCTACTTGTCTGTGAGAAATGTATGTTGTAGACCCATTATATAACACAATATTACACAATTTTACATTGGAATTTCATTTAATAAAACATTGACAATTATCTTTACAAACACTGTGTATGATTCATCTTTTCATTTGTTGTTCAATGAGCAAAACAGTGGCGATCAAAACAGTGCAAATTAAATGACATTTTATAGGTATCTGGTTGCAATACAGTGAACCCTCGCTACTTCGCGGTTCACCTTTCGCGGGTTCAGTGCTTCGCGGGTCTAAAAAATATTCGGGGGCATTGTAGTTTCGCCGAGCGGCACGACGGGGCGCTGGAGTGGTTAGACGGCCGGCGTCCGCCGAAGAAGAACGTGGGCGAAGAGGAGAGTGGACAAAGAAGAGCACGTTCCCCCGGGCACGATTTGGGGCGACGTTTCGCGCGGTTCGGACCGTACCAGAGCTCCGGCCAGCGTGCGTGGCAGTTAAGCCGAAGAGGAACAACTTCCGCCCGGGCACTAGCGGGGCGACATTTCGCTCCGTTCGGGACCGTGCGAGAGCTCCGGAGGAGACCGGCCGGCGTGCGTGGTTGTTAAGCCGAAGAGGAACACCTTCCGCCCGGGCATGAGCGGAGCGCGAGGCTGTCAGTTATGAATGAATAAATGAATAAATAAATGAAGAATGCCAGGGCACACCGGACGGCGTACCAGCAGGTAAAAGTCGAAGTAATTAAATAAATACAAAAAGAAGTAATTGAATAAATACAAAAATAATGGCTGGGGAATAAAAAAATGTTTTAATAATTTTTTTTTTTTGTTATAACATGAATTTCACCCTCTCTCTCTCTACCCGTATATATATATATATATATATATATATATATATATATTATTATTTTATTTATTTATTTTTTTAAGCATTTTTGAAGGTGCGCCGCTACTTCGCACTTTTTTTTAAAAGCATTTTTGAAGGTGCGCCGCTACTTCGCACTTTTTTTTTTTTAAGCATTTTTGAAGGTGCGCCGCTACTTCGCGGATTTTCAGTTTTCGCGGGTGGTCTCGGTCCCCATTAACCGCGATAACCGAGGGTTCACTGTAGTAAGTTACATTCTAATTTACATTGACAGGTAATGGAAATGACTACTGGTAACCTCAATTTAACTGTATTTCAGTCAGAATGCCTCAAACATCATAAAAAAATAAAACGTTGAGTATTATTTCTCCTTCAAAATGTCAGAAGAAATACTCTATAATGGCCTGACGACATTAACATAGCTTATAGTATATAGCAGGGGTGGGAAAACTTTTTTATTGGCGGGCCACAATGGGTTCTAAAATTTGACAGAGGGGCTGGACCAGGAGCAGATGGATGGAGTGTTTTGGTAACCTCATCTCATCTGAGAAAAAAAATACATTTAATTTTAAATGAAAGTGAACAAAAGCTTGTCTTTGAAAAACCACACTATTTTGAAAATAAAACATTAACAAGGTTTTTTTTTTTTTTTTCAAATTCGGCGGGCCGGATTAAAACGTTTAACGGGCCGCATGTGGCCCCCGGGCCGTAGTTTTCTCACGTCGGTATATAGCATAGCGGCATAGGTTCCCTCGTCAACATCAAGTGAGTTACCCTCTTACCAAGACCAAAATACGGGGCTCTCCATCTCCCGGTCACTTCTCCAGACCCCAACAGTCACCCTCGTTGCGAGAACTTGGAGATTCGATGTTTATTTTTTTTCGCTTCTTCAACTTCGTGTCTGATTCTTTTCTCTTCTCTGGCTCCAGGATTCCGCTGTCAATCAGATGACGATTGAGGCGGGACTTCCGGTTCAAAGTCACCCTCAGAGTTTGCAACCATTTGAGATGGCTTCTGTGGTAATAACAACTGTCATAGGTGCAATTTGCTCTATAAAGCATTAAAAAAAAAATAATAATAATAAATTACAAAAAATAGTCAAGTACAGCACTCGTCTCATAAACTAGGTAAGAATTTAGCGTTACTAACGTTGCTACACTATAAAGAGTGTTTTACTGACTAGCTAAACCCAGTTTGCTTAAACTGATCGTACACTGGACGAAATCTTACCGTTGTCTTTTTACAAATGGATTATGAAATTGTTGCAGAAATTGTTTTGCTGTGACGGAGGGCAAGTTTTATAAGGTTCGTTCATCGGGAAGGTTTTATATTAGACGAGGATGGTCTTGTTCTTCGGATTTTTTTTTTATTTATAAAAGGCCGAGCATTTGTATTTGCGCTCAGACTGTGTTGCACAGTGCACACGAACCAAAAGCTCTAAAGAAAACACAATACCCGATCCAAACGGAGGGACGTGTTATCTTTATCTTCCACACCGCCTATCTTGTACTGGCTTGCGGGGAGGTGCTGCCGCCTATCCCGTCTGACTTTGGGCGAAATGCGGGAGGGACGACCTGAACAGAGAAATACAAAAAGAAGCAGTACAGCGTCAGTGTAACTCCTTACGGGATAATATCCTCGTCGCATAAACAAGGTAAGAATTTCACGGTATGCATTTTGGTGAACTATAAAGCGTGCTTTACTGACTGGAGCGACGTCGAGTTAGCCTAAATGTATCGTGCATTGGACTAAATCTAGCAAGTTAGAATTATACGATTTGTTCTTCGGGAAGGTTTTATATTAGAGGAGGAATTAAGATCTTGCCCTTCGGACATTTTTTGTGATAAAAGGCCGAGCATTTGCATTTGCGCACAGTATTAGTCCACGAAACAAGAAATACCCATGTACAAATAACTTGCAATTATAATAGTTGGAGCTGTAACAAAGTGTTTTTCATACGGTGTTGTATAAATTAGCAGGAAATTAGAACACAAATTAAAACACGTACAGTAGATACAAGAAGAACAACGACAGTCACATGTTGAGTCGAAAGCTAAAGAATAAAAATGTGTCTTCAAAACGTTTTAAAAGTGGACAGAGAGGGGGCTTGCCTAACATTCAATGGAGAGTCAGGGAATGGACTCCGAGTGCAAGTTTCAGGCCATCTATCTCAAGAAAGAGCTTCTGATGCACCTCAAACGGGTACTGCAAATTTAGTAAGTTCAGCGCATAGTTAATTCCCATGAGCAGGAGACTGGCAACATTTCCACAACCTCATTTTCTTAAGCAACAATGGAAACAGAGGCATGGGATGTGTCTTCTTGTCCCTCACTTGCTTGGAAGACATAGAGTACGTGTGTCAAACTCAAGGCCCGGGGCCAGATCTGGCCCACAACCTAATTTTATGTTGCCCGCAAAGGGCAAATCATCTGCATCAACTTCCTGTTTCTAGCATATTTTCTTCACAACAACACTGAGATATGAGATATTGCCAATTATTTGTTACCAATCCTCCCCTTTTAAAATAAATTGAAAAATTGTTGAACAATTACTTACTAGCTTCTGATTTCAAAACTGGCTTTCCAATCAATTTATATGGGTTCACAGTCCCTCTGAGGGAAACCACAACTACGATGTGGCCCGTCCATAAAAATGAGTTTGACACCCCTGACATAGACCTTCAGTACTTGCTTGGCCTGGTCCTCTTTTGCTTGTTCTCTGCTGACTTCCTGAAAGAGCATATACATCCATGGTTAGGTGCATAATGTCCCAAATTTGTGTTTGCTTTTTATAGTTCTGAATATCGCTGTCTTCAGGCAGTATCCAAGAAGCTCCAGAATCTTCACCTTGCAGGAGACTTCCAATGGCACGTTTTTGCAATCATTAACACTGCATCATCCAAAGAGAGCAAACCATTTTCAACATTTGAGATTGGTCAGTAATATTTACAAGTAACACCCACTCGTGTGGATTGACCAATAGATTAGATCTAGAAAAACATGAAATTACTCAAATTATGACAACATGTTTCAGCCGGACACCAGTGATATGTGACAGTATTTGCAATCTGCATTACATGTTTATAACAGCATATATGAGAATCAAAAAATAAATAAAAAGGGCAATGAAAACGGAAATTAAAATAGAAACCTCAACCTCAAGGATAGGATTTTTGTCGAAATCTCAAAATCGAAACTTTGGACCTTCTGATTTATTTTGTCAATTACCCGAAAGTAACCTTTGCCAAATGCCAACCCTTTAGCCAGAGCAGGTCACATACTGGCAGCAATTAATTTATTTGAATATTGTGACAAATAAAAATGTTTGCTGCACAGTCTATGAGTTAATTGCAGCTTTAAAAACGTAATACTGTTGTAATTTACCTGGTAGTCCGTGATGAGTTCCTCTGCAGACTGTCCGAGGAATTTCATCAAGGAATGGATTATGCCCTCCCTTCCAGCTTCAACGTTTTGCTATTTAAAAAGACACAAGATGATTAAGTGTCTTAAATAAATAAAAGCTCACATATGCATTGCTTACATCCCAAAAAGTGCATCTCAACTTTAAATAAAAAAAATAGCAAGATATCCATAAGCTCTAACAGATCTTTTATTGTTTTATTCTGTTAATGCTTATGATGGACTTATCCAAAATAGTTTGATGCAAATTATATTTGCAGTAATAAAACACAACCCTCTTACATGACTGAGTGAACTGAGCATAGGTCTTATTTCAGTGCCAGTAACTCGGCCTTTTTTTCCAAGTATCTCCTTCAATTCCAGGGTGTAAAGTTCCATCTTGGTTAGCCAGGTTCTCTCAAATTGAACATATGTAATTTGTTTGAACTCTTTCTTAATCTGAAACATTTTTCCCTCAATTAGAACATTTTCAAAATTAAGAAATCTAAATCACGATTTAAATTTTGATTAATCGTCCAGCACTAGAAGATACAGCAGCAGGTATTACTCCTCCTCTAAAATAATAAAGGCAGTACAATCATCACTTAATTTGACACAGAGTTTGGATTAATTGCTGGACTATGGTCTGATATTTGTCCCACTTGAAACTAAATCTGAATATTGGTTATTTGAATGTGAATATCTTAACTTTGATATTTGAATTGAAACCTGAATGTTTTGAATTGAACACTGAATTATTGAATTGAAAAACTGAATTCGAATTACATAAATTGTATATTTTTAATTTGATTCTGAATTTTTCGATCATAATGTTTTTGTTAAGAACTATATCCCAATAAACTTGAATGTAGGACTTTAAAATGCGTTTTTAATTCCTCAAAAAAAAGGTCTCCTCACCAAAAATTCAATACTGCATATGCTCAAATTCAGTTTACTAAGTAAAAATTCAAGACTCAGTGACAGACATACGGGAGCTTTAGGGTGCCTCAAGGATGTGCAATGGATTCCAATCACCTTCCACCTATCACATCAACCCCCCATCCTTCAGCAGATCCACTGGCTTCCAGTCAATCAACAAATCATTTTCAAAATTCTTCTATATATTTTCAAATCTATGGCTGGCGACCAGTTCAGGGTGTAGTGCGCCTTTCGCCCGTAGTCAGCTGGGATAGGCTCCAGCACCCTCCCGTGACCCTGTACCGGATAAGCGGTGTGGATAATGACATGACACATGACTTTCAAATCTCTTCACAACCTCGCCCCTCCCTACCTTTCAGACATCATCCATATTCCCACTCCATCCCGCGCTCTCCGGTCTTCATCCTCCTCACTCCACCCCTTGCCTGCCACCATGGGGGACAGAGCCTTCAGCGATTCGGTTCTCCAGCTCTGGAACTCTCTCCACCTGACCTCTGTAATTGCACCACCCTCCCTGTGTTTAAAACTAAACTCAAAACCAATCTGTTCCGCCTTAATTACTCTCTCCAATTCCAGATATGTCCCTCATCCACTTTATTGTATTTTATCCTGCTTGATTTACGTGTTGGTGTTTCTACCCGTATTTGTGTTTTTACTTTCGTATTTTACTCTGTACAGCGGCCTTGAGTGTCCTGAAAGATGCTTCCAAAAAAAAAAAAAAAAAAAATATATATATATATATAAACACACACACACACACACACACACACACACACACATATATATGTTGTTTGTTTTTTTTTCATGGTGGAAAAAAATTTCATCTAAATAACTCTAATGAATTTGTCTTTTATCATGGTGGTCTGTAGGATGAATTGGATCAAGAGCCTGCCAAGTGCACCATGGTGGTGTTTGTTGTCCGGGAGGAAGAGGATCTTCAGCCACCACATTACATCGGGGCAGTTATTGTAGGTGTGAAGGTTCTTTGTCAGTTGCCATCTCTTGCACATAGATGTGTGATGCTGTTTGGCCTCATCTCTCCACTAAACCTGTCTTACCTAAGTAAGTTAAAACACGCTTTTGATGCACCACAAAAAAATACTCATGGAGATAGAACCAAACAAATTGACACGAATAGTGTGCGGTTTGAGTGTCAAACTAAATATTTGATAGCCCAAAAAAAAACCATTTCAGAATGTCCTTTTTAACCGTTTGTAGGTTGTATTCAGAGAAAAAAACTACAGCATTTTTCTAAAACAAAATTACATCAATTTAATGTCTTTATTCCAAAGTAACAAATATATATATATATATATATATATATATGTGTATATATATATATATACACAGACCAGTTGTCCTTTCATTTTACCATGAAGAGTCCTGAGACCTCTATGGCCCTGGTTAGACGACCACCCACCGCTGTGTTGTTGGGAATAAATGTGCAACATTGTTCACCGAACATAGCACAAACACCACCTCTCTCATTCAACAATACATCAACAGTCATCCTGTTTCGGAATGCCATTAGAGATTGGTTGATAGCCGTTCATGCACAGTTTCAAACCCACTTTGCGTCCAATTACCTAATTTTTGCACGTTGTGATGATGCAGTTGACCTGTCTGCGTTCTTTGTTCTTCGTTCGAGGACTCAAATCCTGTTACTTGATCTGTTAATTTACACTTACTTACTTACTTACACTAAGGAGAACACCGATGGCTTCCATGTATGTTGAATCATTTATTTTTTTTTTTTTGCCGTGATACTCTGCTTTCTCTTTTTTAACGTCACCGATGTCCTGTCATGACATTGGACAGTTCACACAGTTTATTAACAAACAATATAAAACATACCATTTACGATCAATCAATTACATTTTGTGAAATGGCACTCTCCAGAAACTACCAATAATTTATAAGCAGGGCCTAGTTATGAAAAACACATACAGATATGCACTAAGTCTCAAAACCTTTTACATTTTTGGGTGATTTATCAAATGATCTATCATATCCACACCACCACCAGATTTCCCCTCTTGATAGTGATTGAAGTTTATTTCAACCACTATCAAAACCAGACACAGTGGTGGTGAAAAGATTCCTAACCGCTTAGCTCTGTCAGCAACATTAATGCTATTTAAATTTTCAAGAGCAACTATCATAGAAAACATGTTCATCTACATCAACTCTAGTCACAGGATACACGCTGACCCAATCCATACATGTATTATCAAGATAAGCATTAATATAATATCAATAATACAATTTCATTTGCTTATTTTGGATATCTCGTTGTCCAATTGCTATCTTTTCACGAAAGTACAGACTTTCTCCTGTAACTTTGTTCTGTGGACCAATAGTTGCCCACTTGAGTATTACTCATGGTTCCAACTCAAATCTATCAACATGTCGTCCAAGCTCCACAAATATGTCCCATCACTTTTTTTTTTTTCAATTATCTGCTTGGTGTTTGCAAATCCATTTTGATTAGTAATTGGGATTCTTACTGTTGGTATTGTACTATAGTCACATCATAGTTTGTTTATGTAACTCTGGGTTGTTCCCACATATAACACAACAACAAAAATATCAGAATAAAATTGTATACATCCAACATAGAACAGCTGCTTTTAACCACTTCAGGGTCATTTTGTCTGAAATATCCCCTCTACTTAGTCTGGTGTCTTATGAAATAAGACCACCCTATCATCAGACTTCCGCTCATCTCCTTTGTAGGAGATTTCAACCAAAATGACCTTTTTACATGTGTCAAATGAACCAATGTTGACTCTTCTACTATATTTACAGCTGTGAGAGCTGTCAATAAAACTAAACATGGCATTCCCCCTTGGGTAATTACATATGTCTTATCTTCAAACTTCTTTCAAGCATCCAGTCTCCTGGCTCCACTAGTTTAGTGCCCTGCTAGGAGACAGAAAGATCCTCACCACTCTAAATTTGTGCCTGTCTTTGTTTTTCTAACACTTTTCACATGTAGTCAGCTAAAGTTGCTTCAGCATCTATTTCCCATTTGTTCTTAAATTTGAGGTATTCTATAAGGCCTTCCAAACAATGTTTTACAACGTCTCGGTCCTAAATACAATGAAATACAATACAGTGCAACTCTCTGTATATAACTCAAATTAACTCACATAAACACATTTACAGTAGATACCAGAAAAACAACAGAACAGCAACAGTCTCATGCTGAGTCAAAGGCCCGAATATTCATCTTCAAGCGAGGTTTAAAAGTGGACAGAGAGGCGACTCGCATAACATTCAATGGAAAGTCACAGTGCTTGTCGTTTTTACAAACAGTTTTACTAATTTCCATACACTGTGTCCACTGCCTCCCCGTTTCCTCAATGCATAGCCTTTTCACTTTTTTTTTTTTTGTTCATTCTTTTCACCAATCCAGAGCTTTGAGGGTGGTAAGCACAATTATCTTTCAAATCAACGTGAAACATTCCTATCTCTTTCACAAGTTAGTTAACAAAATGGGTACTATTATCACTGTTTATTATTTTCAGGAATACCATATCTCGGAATGATATCCTTACAAAGTACTTTTGCCACTGTCAATGCATCTGGATTTGTTGGTTAGAAAGAGTTCTAACCATTTCGAATTCACATCTATGATGACCAAACATTTATTTTATTTTTTTTCTTCACTTTGGTTTTTATCAAATAAGTCCATATGAATAATTTGAAATGGATATTGTGGTGTAGGAAAGCGTCCTCTGCGTGGACTCAAATTACCTTGTGAATTGTGTTTCGCACACGTTAAACATGCCCTACAAAAATGTTTCGAATAAGCATTAAAGCCGTAAGCCGTATAATAACGTAATATCTGATGCACCATTTCCCCTGTTGAGACATGTGTTATCCCATGACTCAATATAGCAGCCCATTTGTAAAGATTATTGTTTGGTCATACAGAGATCACGTAGCGATGTTACACCATTTTCCTCCAAAGCCTTTGTTTAACTTTGGGACTTCTATCACTAAAACGTGTATGTCCGCAACAGCTTCTTTAGCTGTATTGTCTGCAATGTGTATTCAAGGAAAACACTTATGCAATGTATGCGCTACACATTTTAAGACGACTATATGTGTAAATAGTAACACAATTTACTCTCTTTAGTTTACACGCTTTTGTTTAAGATACTAATTCTGTTGCATGAGCTGAGTAATTTGAGGAGTAACTGCTAAGTTCTTTTTCCCAGTGTCATTTGATACAACTACAGTATTTTATTTATTTATTTATTTATTTATTTCCATCTACAAATAGCACTTCTCCGTTTTCTGAAGGCGAATCTTTACTTTTGGTTACTTTTTTCTACTAACTCATAACAATCTAGTTTTGTACCATCCTCCTGACATAATAATGACAGCCGGGTTTAATGTTGTACATCTCTCTATAATCAGATGTGGTTTTGATAACAATGTATTCATACACTATAAATGTCCCGCCGGTGACAAAAACGTCATGTTCATCAGCAAAAGCAATGCAGAAACCGCACGTGGTACTCTCAAAACCAGAGGATGGAACAAAACTATGGTTGCACTTGTTTCTGCAATTTCCAGATTGTGGGACTAATAAAAGACCATCTTTATCTTAATCTTATATCTACAGCAATAGATACTGCATTAACTGTTCTCATGCAGTGCTTCAATGCACATTCTACGTTGTCTAGTTTGGAATAGCTGCCAGGATGGCCGAGTGGTCTAAGGCGCCGCGTTCAGGACCCAGTCTCCCCAGGAGGCCTGGGTTCGAATCTCGAATTTCCCCATTGTGGGACTAATAAAGGCAATATTATTATTATTATTATAGAAGTATGCGATTGGTTTCATCTTATCTCCATGTTTCTACACTAAAACTAAGGCCTTTTGCATCTGGACAAAGGGTCAGTGCCATACTTAATACGAACACTTGTTTCCTTTCACAAAAGCTGAATATGCTTTATCAGTCCAGTGTAAGGACAATGTCATTTAGAGGTTTTCCTCATTCATCATTTTACTCAGTGGCACAGTAATTTCTGCATAATTTGGAACTCAGACTTTACAATAATTTGTTAATCTTAAGCATGTTAATTTTATTTTTATTTCCTATTTTTCTAACTTTATGACTCATTTTACTTCAACCAGTTCTACCTCAAAGTGAACAAGTACACATCAATGTTATTTGTAGTCTCTAATTTCTTCTCTGCTTTAATTCCTTGGATGTTAAGATGGCGGCGCGCATGGACGCAGCGGCTAACAGCTCCCCCTCACAGTGCTCCTTATTACTTTTTATTAGTGTTTGCTTGCTCTTATTGGCATCAACTGAGGCACAACATCGATATACCCGCCAGGACATCGTGAACATTGGATATCGATGCGAAATAACCATCACAGAGGAATTTTGCTATGATCGCAAAATTCCGAACAAACTGGCGAGGCTGCCCGGCTCACCGTGGCTGGTCATCGGGACCGGGAGGCGGCGCAGGCGACGCAGAGAGAGGAAGCAGAAGCGAGGCTGCAGGTCCGGTGTCTTGCAACGGCTGCGACGGCAGCCCCATAGGCAACCACTACCGAGTCTGCACCTCACCAACGCCAGATCCGTGGTCCACAAAATCGACGACCTGGGATTACAAATCCTGGGAAACCGCTATGTGCGCGATAGCAGTGTGATCGTCGTCACGGAAACCTGGCTGCACGCAGACGTCCCCGACGCTAGCATCCAGCTGGCCGGGCGCTCGCTACATCGCGCGGATCGGACGAGGGACACCGGTAAGAGGAGGGGCGGGGGGCTCTGTGTTTACGTGCATGAGAACTGGTGCGGCGATAGCACGATCGTCGAGAAGCACTCTTCCCCCGACATCGAGTTCATGTCCGTTAAATGCCGGCCTTATTTTCTCCCGAGGGAGCTAACGGTAGTGATTCTCACAGCTGTTTACATCCCTCCCGACGCTAGCACTAGCATGGCGCTCTCGCTACTCGCGTGCGTCATCAATAAACATCAGCGGGCGCACCCTGATGGCGGTCACATTGTAGCGGGAGACTTTAATAAGGCCAATTTAAAGACTGTACTCCCAGAGTTTCACCAGCATGTCAAGTGCCCGACGAGGGGAGACAACACTCTCGACCATGTGTACTCGAACATCAAGCACGCATACAGAGCCCTCCCACTCGCCCCCCTCGGCCAGTCAGACCACCTGTCCTTGCAGCTCGCACCTGCGTACACCCCTCTCAGGCGCAGATTCAGGCCTACCACAAAGACTGTGAAAACCTGGCGTGACGACGCCATGAGTGAATTACAGGACTGCTTTCATGACACAAACTGGGACCTCTTTGATCATCAGGACCTTGATGTCTACACGCATTGTGTACTGGACTACATCAAGTTCTGCATGGAAACTGTGTCCCAACAAAAGACTATACGGACCTTCCCAAATGCGAAGCCCTGGATGTCCAGCAGGGTTCGCGCTCTCCTCAAGGCCCGTGACGCTGCCTTCAGGTCAGGCGACAAAGCCCAGTACAGGGTGGCTCGTGCTGACCTGAGCAAAGGCATCAAGCTAGCAAAGGCAACCTACAAGGGGAGGCTGGAGGCCCACCTTGCCAGTAACAGACCACGGGAGGTGTGGCAGGGTCTACGGAGCATCACCAACTTCCGTGGCAGCAGCACGACCTCTGTAGACCCGAGTGCATCGCTGGCAGAGGAGCTTAACTGCTTCTTCGCTCGCTTTGACTCGCCCCAACCATCACACCCCCGCACTTCAAGCTCCAACTCCCCCCCACTCATCGTAGAGGAACACGGTCAACCCCAGGAAAAGCTACTGGATCCGACGGAATACCAGGCAAGGTCCTCAGAGCATGTGCCCACCAACTGTCACATGTTTTCTGCAGGATCTTCAACCGCTCCCTGGCTCAGGCAGTCATCCCCTCCTGCTTGAAAACCTCCACCATTATTCCTGTCCCCAAAAAGTCACCAGCCGTCCACCTGAATGACTACCGTCCTGTTGCTCTCACACCAGTCATTATGAAGTGCTTCGAGAGGCTGGTTCTCCAGCACATCAGGGACTGCCTTCCTCCCACTCTGGACCCCTACCAGTTTGCATACCGGGCTAACAGATCCACTGAGGACGCCATCGACACTGCTCTGCATGTTGTACTGGGCCACCTGGAACAACAGCGGAGCTATGCAAGGATGCTCTTTGTGGACTACAGCTCGGCATTCAACACGATCATCCCAGACATCCTCGTCGCCAAACTGGACACTCTCGGCCTCCCTGCCCTCACACGCATCTGGATTAAGGACTTTCTGACCAACAGACCCCAGACTGTGTTGCTCGGCCCCTACACGTCCTCCACCCTCATGCTGAGCACCGGTTCCCCCCAAGGATGCGTGCTGAGCCCTCTCCTGTACGCCCTCTACACCTACGACTGCAGCCCGGCCCACGGCAACAACACCATCGTCAAGTTTGCTGACGACACGACAGTGGTCGGTCTGATCTCGGAAGGTTACGAGACAGCCTACAGAGAGGAGGTAAAGAGACTGACAACTTGGTGCAAGGACAACAGACTGCACCTTAACTCTGCTAAAACAAAGGAGATTGTCGTCGACTTCAGGAGGAACAAGACGCTGCCGCCCCCCCTCTGCATCGAAGGCGTGTGTGTGGAGAGGGTCCACACGTTCAAGTTCCTGGGAGTACAGATCTCCGATGACCTTTCTTGGAGTCACAACACCACAGCAGTGGTAAAGAAGGTCCGCCAACGTCTGCACTTCCTGAGAGTCCTCAGGAAATTCAACCTGGACAGGAAGCTGCTGCTGGCCTTCTACCACTCGTCCATCGAGAGCCTGCTGACGTACTCTGTCTCCACCTGGTACAGCGGCTGCACTGAGGCGGACAGAGTGAGGCTCCAGAGGACAGTCAAAACAGCGCAAAGGATTATTGGCTGCCCTCTCCCCTCGCTGTCGGACATCTACACCGCCCGGTGCCTCAGAAGGGCTCTCAACATCGTCAAAGACAATACCCACCCAAACTCACACCTGTTCGACCTGTTGCCCTCTGGCAGGCGCTACAGATGCATCAAATCAAGGACCAATAGACTGAGAAACAGTTTCTTTCCGAGAGCCATCTCCATACTGAACTCTCACACACACACGAGACCACCCTAACCTTGCAAAACAGCATTGTGATGTGTTTCTATATGCCCTATTCAGTCTTATTTATTTATCTAATTTATATATTTGTCTGTATTATTGTTGTATTGCACTGGAGAGGGGAGCCCTCTAATCTCGTTGCACACTTGAGTACAATGACAATAAAGGGATTTCTATTTCTATTTCTATTTCTATTTCTAATGTAAATACTAGCCCTTCTTATCAAATTACCATCTTTTTTTTCCGTGTCATTTCCATCTGTGCATTTCATTCCAGTTACTAACTACAGTTACCTTAATAGAAAGATCATCAACTGAAGTATGAAACATAACATATTTATTTCTTCAAATCATCCTTACAGCAGAACCTAATTCTTATCCTTATTCATTTGTTCAAGTCACACCTTCTTCAATCACCAAACTCTCTCTCTGACTTCCTCCCCCTACTTGGGAACGAGCATCTAACTTCAAAGAGCTGTTAACTCTTTGTTACAGCACACTCATGAGTTACGATTACACCAATACCCATTGCCCTCTGTCAAACTTTCCTCACTCCTTTTTTTTTTTAATTTTCCAAATTCACTGTAGCCTTACCAAAGCCACTCAAAACTATCAAGGTATCAAATCAAAAACTACAAAATCAGGAAACACCTATGCTCCTACAAGGGTTTCTCATGCTCACTTCTTCATTCAATTAAGATTTCACAACACCTACTCCTCTCTTTCTGAAAAAGACACAAGTATACAATTAAGTAAAACCCATCATCAGAATGATATACCTTGTCTGTCGGATCATGTAAGTATAAATTGTGCCATCAATAATCTTTTTCTGTAAATTAATCACATCCCCACAACTTGGGCTCTCATTGTTCTGTAAAAGTAAACCTAATTTCAATTCATGCAACCAACTCAGTGTCCTTCTGGGTCCCTCAACCACACAGGTTCTAATTCTGTTACTCGAGACAGTTTTCCACTTGCAAATCTGACTATGACACATTTCTCTTGCTCTATCATTTGGAATTAATTTATTACAAGCAATCCTACATGCACCAGTGTCACATAAAAAGGTAATTGGTGACCCATTTACCAATAAGGTTATTTCAGCTCAGTTATTTCATCAAAGGCCAATATCTCTTGTAAATTTAGGAGGACCTCTTCATCTAGAAACTCATCTGTTCCTTGATCAGCCTCTAAATCCTGTTTAGATGCTTCCTATCCTAGTCATGCTGAAGGTTGCTTTTTCTCAGGGCAATCTCTTGCTATATGGCCTTCTTTACCACAACGCCAGCAGCCTGATGTATTTTGCCTGTTTGCTCCTCTTCCTATTCTTCCTCCTCTCTGTCGTCTGCCCCTTTGTCCTCTAAAGCTACCTAGGCCCTTTCCACCTCGATAAAAGACCTCCTGTCCTACCTGTCCTACCTGACCTGTCCTGTCTATAGACCTCTGCTTCTTTTTATTTTCTATCTTCTCAGCATGGAGGGCGTGATTTACATACTCCTCCAGGGTACCTGTTGGCAGGCAAATGAAATGTTTATTTACCCACTTATGAATTACCTCTCTTGAGCCTGCATGTAAAGCATTCTTCAACTGCTGTTGAAATGGCCCATTTACATTACCATTTTCCTGTAGCCCGCTGTGATTTTTAAACACAGCTGTCATTCTCACTTTGTGTTGCTCAAAAGTCTCATCATCCTTTTGTTTTACTCTTCCTATTTCAGTGTAATTTGCTCTATCTGACTTTTCGCATTCCTTTCCTTTGCTTATTTTGTTTTCATTCTCTTTTTGTTTCCTGTATCCCTCTTCTCTTTTTAAGGCTACCCTCATCCAATATTCTGTTTCCTCAAAGCCATTTTTCTTCATCTTTTTGGGGTCTTTTTCGTCTTTCCTATGATTGATCCCTGCAATGCGGCTATTTTTTGTGTATTTAACTGACCATTAAAGCCATGTTCAGTTATCCATGTATCTAAATACTGAGTTTTATCAGGATCCTGTTTTTCGATGAACTTCCAATCTCTACACTGCAGCGTATCCCTGGGTTTTATTTTACTACCTAATATCCCCATTTTAGAAAATTTGGACCAGTTTGTCAACACCTAAGGTGTTCTAAAAACTGGTTTCTCATCAGTAGGACAGCAACTCAAATTTCCTGTTGTGGTAATTCTCAATTCAACCTTTTCAGGTGGAGAATTATTGCCTTTGCATCCACACCAGTCTGCTGTGTACAACCCTACTGTATTACATCGGATAAAATACCAAGTGGTATTTGTAATCCCCAATCACACCGTTCACTCACTTTACATACGGTTTGCGCAAACATTCACACACGGAATTTAAGTGTACACACAGACTCCGCCGTCCTACTTTCTCCACGGAATTTCTCGGACTCCGCCGTCATATACCTGCCATTGACTAGTATTCACAGGGTTTTTTTATTTCTCACTCCACTGTCCTTCATGGACCTGCCATCGACTAGTATGCACAGGATTTCTTATCTATACACAATTTCTTTCTCTTTTCTCTATCTATCTTTCTTTCTTTCTCTTTTCTTATTTCATCTCTACTTCATGTCTTTCTTTGCTTTTTTTTCTTTTTTATGTTTTATTTTTATTTATTTATTCTTAATGCTCATTTATTTATTCTGAACACTTATTTATTTATTCTTAACGCGCAATGACCTCCAGTCAGTCACTTCCCCCCTAAAAAAAAATATCTCACCACTGTTGTCTTCCCTCCATTGGATCGCCGTCAACCGCCAGATCCCAGCTGGTGGGGTGAGGTCCAGTCCTGGAAAAGGATTTTTAGGCTCTCTCTAGTGAGCCTGCCATGGCCATGGTCTTTCTGGAGTTCACCACACCCGCTGGAATCCTCAGGTATCTTGGCTTCCCGCTCGAAGGACCAAAATAATGTCAGGTTCAATCACCTAAGCATTCACTGAACAAAGGCAAAATGAATGAAAGGAAGACAAGAGTTGATCTTTTACTCGCGAGGAGAACGAACGGAGGTGTGCTCAGTTACATCTCCAACTTCGTTCTGGAGCACACTCCGCCGAGCCCTCTATTTTATTTGGGAAGTCCCTAAACAATACAATGTATTTGCACTAAGGAACGAAGGGGGGAGCACCAGCAGGAACATGTAAACATTTCAGACACAAGAGGAAAGACAGACATCAATGGCAGTCATTTACTGATTGAAAAGGCAGATATGCCTTTTAGTGCTCTGGCACTAAAGTCTCAGTCCTTTTGGTTCAGAGGTGTGTCTCGGCACACCTCCTTTGATGTTGTAGACGTTGATCCTGTCTTCAGGCATCCGCTTCTCTTGAAGTCTTCTCATCCATATGGTCAAACATAGGTCACGCTGTGGAACAATTCTTTTGCAATACTAATAGAGTAAAATATGGGATAAAATATATCTTCAACCTAACAATAGTGTAAACTGACATACTGAAGACTGGACAGTCATTAATTTGATTGTCCAGTCTTTCCCTCATGAGATAATGCTTCACTTAGAAAATGTGTACAGCGCGAGCTGAAAATGCATTTGCAGTACTAAACTACCACATTTCTATAACAGCTTAATTCAACGTTTCCAATGTAAATTTCTTCCTTTATATAGTGTAAACTGACATACTGAAGACTGGACAGTCATTAATTTGATTGTCCAGTATTTCCCTTATGAGATATTGCCTCACTTTGCAAATGTGCACAGCGCAAGCTGAAAATGCATTTGCAGCACAATAAAAACCCAAACTTCTATAACAGCTAAACCAAACGTTTCCAATGAAAGATTCCACCTTTATATCGTGGAAAAAGACATCCTGAAGCCTGGACAGTCATTAATTTGATTGTCCAGTATTTCCCTTATGAGATAATGCCTCACATAGCAGAATCATAAAAACATGGACGTGATGGTAAACTGTCCATTGTGCCGATAGATGGTATTCTCATGAGGTTAGGCTTGCTATGGAGAGTGGCATGGGGGTTGTGTCTCATGGTTGGAATGGGAAAGATGTCAATTTGGGACACATCGTCAGTAGTGTTCCATCAAATCACTGGGTGTTTCGGCCTTTATCACTAGACACCCTCATCGATGGTGGCCAGCGGCCGGTTGATCACGCCCGCGCTTATGTCCCATGCCCAATTAACTGTGGTGGATGGTTCTGCCCTGGGTACTCAAGTGGGATGACGCAGATTAGTGGTGGGATGGGGAGGGGGGACGGGGGTCATGTTGCTGATCTATGAGCCCAGTAGGGGTCCTTCCTCTTCATCCAGATCCACTGGCTGCTTCTTTCAGCCGCTTTAGAGAGCGATCTGACTGTGTGCCGCAGAGCCTGTCCATGGATTCCCAGGTCTTTCAGCAGCTTGATGGTTGATGAGGCCAGAAACCCTCTGCATCCAACTTCGACGGGATAGACCTTGGCTTTCCACCCTCGTTGTTGTGCGTCCGCCGCCAGTTCAGTGTAGCGCAACTTCTTACGCTCATAGGCCTCTTCAACTGCATTTTCCCACGGGACTGTGAGCTCTGCAATGTAGACAGTCTTCAATGAATGGGACCACAGCACTAAGTCTGGCCTTAGGGTGGTGGTTGCAATCTCTGCTGGGAAGATTAGTTGCTGACCTATATCGACCAGCATCTTCCAATCCCGAGCCTTGGTTAGCTGACCAACTTCTGGCTTGAGAAAAGGATGGTTGGGCTTTTCCTGTCCCTCTCGGACAAATTTTGGTGCTGTAATGGTAGTGGTGGCTCTTAAGGGCAAGGAGTTGATGGTAGTTCTCCTGCTTTCAAGCACTGCTGCCAAGCTCTTGAGGACCTGGTTGTGCCTCCAGGTATAGCGGCCTTGTGTGAGGCTGGTCTTACAACCAGTCAGGATGTGTTTGAGAGTTGCTGGTGTTGGGCAGAGGGCACAGGTTGGATCTTCGCCATACCACTGGTGGAGGTTTTTTGGGGATGGCAGCACGTCATTGGTAGCTCTGATGATGAAGCTGATGTTGCTAGCTTCCATCTCCCAGAGATCCCTCCAGCCAAGCTTTCTTTTCTCCAGGCCTTCCCACCTCATCCACTGTCCCTGCTTGGCAAGCGAGACAGCCTTTGCAGACCTTTCAGCCTCTTCCTGGCGGCGCACCTCCTCCACGACCATTTTTTTCCTCTCTGCGGTTGAGGCCTTACACCAAGTTGGTTTGCTTGCTGTAAGGCCAAAGCCTCCTCTTCCCCTCTGGACGTGTCCCACAATATCGCTGTGCCTCAGGGCTGCTGTGGCATGCTGCACTGCACTGGATGGTGTCCATTTCCGTGCAGTTGACAGGGGTGGTGCCGTTTCACTGATGGTCCGGTCTCTGGAGTCCGTCAGCGTCATCTGTAGTCTCACTTTAGAGCACTTGTATTCTTCAGTGAGACTTGTGATGGGCAGTTCGAGGACTCCTTTGCCATAGAGGCTGATGTTATTCAGACAGCGTGGGACACCAAGCCACTGTTTCACATATACTGTGATGGCTCGCTCCATCTTCTCCACAGTTGTTAGTGGGACCTCGTAGACAGTGAGTGGCCACATCACGAGAGGGAGAAGCCCAAATTGCAGACACCAGAGCTTGAGCTTCCCTGGTAGTGGAGTCTTGTTGATGTTGTTCAGGTCGTTGATGATATCCTGTCTTAGCTGCTGCACCTGGTTTTTATCCTTAAGACTTGAGTCATACCATCTGCCCAGGCTTTTGACAGGTTGTTCTGCCACCGTTGGTATTGGTTCGTCACCAATGCAGAACTTCACGTCTTTTAGCTCTCCCTTGATTATCGAGATGCTACGTGACTTGTTCGGCTTGATTTTCATCCGGGCCCAGCTGATGTTTTCCTGCAGCTTACCAAGTAGCCGCCTGGTGCAAGCTGCAGTGGTGGTCAGAGTGGTCATGTCGTCCATATATACTCGGACGGTGGAAGGCGGATCCCGTTCCTGGTTCGCTCACCCCGCCACCCATTTTGAGGCCCTGATGATGACCTCCATGGCCATTGTAAAGGCCAGGGGTGAGATCGTGCAACCTGCCATGATGCCTACTTCTACTTGCTGCCATGATGTTTTGAAGTCGGGTGTTGTGAAGCACAGCTGCAGGTCTTCAAAGTAGGATTTTACCAAGGTAGTGATGGATGTTGGAACGCGGAAGAAGTTGAAGGACTCCCAGAGAAGGCTATGCGGAACTGAACCAAAGGCATTGGCTAGGTCGAGAAAGATGACATGAAGATCCCCTTTGTTCTTCTTCGCTGCTTGAATCTGATGCCAGATCATACTGGTGTGCTCCAAGCAGCCAGAGAATCCAGAAATTCCAGCCTTTTGTACGGATGTGTCAATGTACTCGTTTTTTCTCCAGGTAGGTGGTGTGTGTCAAGACGCTGAAAAAGATTTTCCCTTCAACGTTGAGAAGGCTGATTGGCCGAAATTGACTGATATCTGCGTCCTTCTCTTTTGGAATTAGTACACCTCCAGCCCTTCGCCATGCCTTTGGTATTATCCCCTTCTGCCAGACGATTCTCATTAGCCTCCAAAGATAGCGTAGGACATCTGGTGAGTTCTTGTAGAGCTTATATGACACTCCATTTGGTCCTGGTGCAGATCCTGATCTTGCACGCCCACCATGTTCTCCACTTCTTTCCATTTTGGAGGGCCGGTCTCGATGTTGACCTCTGGTGGTCGAATGGGGGGGATATCATGTGGGATGGCTAGCTGTTCATGCCTTTTCGTGTCTTGGTAGACCTTTTCCAGGTGCTCTTCAAGTTCCTTCTTTGAAGTTTGCAGGAACCCGCTTTTGTCCTTAGCGAAGAGATCTTTGACAAACTTGAAGGGATTTTTATAGAACAGGGTTCTTGTGTGTTCCTTCTTCCTGCGAAGTTTCCTCAAGTTCTCTGCTCTTCGTAAGGTTTTCAACCGGAGCTTGATGTCCCCATGGAGCAGCATGAGACCTTCTCTCTCTGGATCAGAGGCTTTTCTCCACTGTTTCCGCAGGTCCCTTCTTTCCCTGATCAGTCTCTCTATCTCTTGTTGCCTCCTAGGTTTGGTTGGTGGTGGTATTTTGTTGGTGGTTTTCCAGCTGTTCACTCCAAAGCGCTCCTCTCCATAGTGGTAGATGATGTCACCGATGTGTTCCAGCTTTCTCTCTGCAGTGCCCACTTGTTGCTCCAACATTTTCACCAGGTCGTTATTGACGGTTTCCCACTCTCTCTTCTCAATAGTTTTGGGCCACCTCACACTCTGTCTGTGCCCTTTGATCTTGTTCTCTTTGGGAGGTCTCTGTGGCTGGGTGGGTTCTACCTCCTGCAATTCTGTGCTTATAATACCCTCCTCAGTGACAGGGGGGCTGATGCTCTGCGAACTTTGGGTTTTTTCCCGTCGCTGTGCTTCACTCGACTGATTTGACGCATTACTTCGTAAGAAGTATTGGTCAATGCGAGGCCCTTGACTCGGCTTTCCCAAACACCGCTTCTTTCCTTGGTGGATCTTCAACCCTGTAACTGATGTTACTTTTGCCCAGCCACAGGTGCAGACCTGAAGTGAGTGTCCTGCTGCCATTGTCTCATGCACCGTGTTCTTGCTCGTAGTCATGTTTGTTCCTAGGTCTGTAACCGTGTGGTCAGTCATTGAGCCATCTTGCGCCCCCGCTCTCGCAGGCTGTAGGGGTGTCATTCTTTGTAGACTTTCTGTAGCACTTGGCGGGTGTCTCCAACAAACTGAACACAGTGTCAGAGACTGCCAGCATGGGTAGCTAGCCCATGTCAGCCCCAGTGGGGTCTATTCCCTCCTGTCAGCAGTCTCTCCAGGCTGTCACACAGACTTTTTCTAAGTGTTGCTGTATCTCATGAAGGAAATACTGGACAAAGAAATTAATGACTTCCCAGGCTTCAGGATGCATTTTTACACTATATAAATGTGGAAATTTACATTGGAAACGTTTGGTTTAGCTGTTAATGAAGTTTCGTTTTTTTAGTGCTGCAAATTCATTGTCTGCTGGCGCTGTACACTTTTTCTAAGTGTTGCAATATCTCATGAAGGAAATACTGGACAATCAAATTAATGACTTCCCAGGCTTCAGGATGCCTTTTTACACTATATAAATGTGGAAATTTACATTGGAAACGTTTGGTTTAGCTGTTAATGAAGTTTCGTTTTTTTAGTGCTGCAAATTCATTGTCTGCTGGCGCTGTACACTTTTTCTAAGTGTTGCAATATCTCATGAAGGAAATACTGGACAATCAAATTAATGACTTTCCAGGCTTCAGGATGCCTTTCTACACTATATAAAGGTGGAAATTTACATTGGAAACGTTTGGTTTAGCTGTTATAAAAGTTTGTTTTTTTAGTGCTGTATATGCATTCTCAGCTCGCGCTGTACACATTTGCTATGTGAGGCATTATCTCATAAGGGAAATACTGGACAATCAAATTAATGACTTCCCAGGCTTCAGGATGCCTTTTTACACTATATAAAGGTGGAAATTTACATTGGAAACGTTTGGTTTAGCTGTTATAAAAGTTTGGTTTTTTAGTGCTGTAAATGCATTTTCAGCTCGCGCTGTACACATTTGCTATGTGAGGCATTATCTCAAAAGGGAAATACTGGACAATCAAATTAATGACTTCCCAGGCTTCAGGATGCCTTTTTACACTATATAAAGGTGGAAATTTACATTGGAAACGTTTGGTTTAGCTGTTATAAAAGTTTGGTTTTTTAGTGCTGTAAATGCATTTTCAGCTCGCGCTGTACACATTTGCTATGGTGAGGCATTATCTCATAAGGGAAATACTGGACAATCAAATTAATGACTTCCCAGGCTTCAGGATGTCTTTTTACACTATATAAAGGTGGAAATTTACATTGGAAACGTTTGGTTTAGCTGTTATAAAAGTTTGTTTTTTTTGTGCTGTAAATGCATTTTCAGCTCACGCTGTACACATTTGCTATGAGAGGCATTATCTCATAAGGGAAATATTGGACAATCAAATTAATGACTGCCCAGGCTTCAGGATGCCTTTCTACACTATATAAAGGTGGAAATTTACATTGGAAACGTTTGGTTTAGCTGTTAATGAAGTTTCGTTTTTTTAGTGCTGCAAATTCATTGTCTGCTGGCGCTGTACACTTTTTCTAAGTGTTGCAATATCTCATGAAGGAAATACTGGACAATCAAATTAATGACTTTCCAGGCTTCAGGATGCCTTTCTACACTATGTAAAGGTGGAAATTTACATTGGAAACGTTTGGTTTAGCTGTTATAAAAGTTTGGTTTTTTAGTGCTGTAAATGCATTTTCAGCTCGCGCTGTACACATTTGCTATGAGAGGCATTATCTCATAAGGGAAATATTGGACAATCAAATTAATGACTGCCCAGGCTTCAGGATGTCTTTTTACACTATATAAAGGTGAAAATTTACATTGGAAACGTTTAGTTTAGCTGTTATAAAAGTTTGTTTTTTTAGTGCTGTAAATGCATTTTCAGCTCGCGCTGTACACATTTGCTATGTGAGGCATTATCTCATAAGGGAAATACTGGACAATCAAATTAATGACTTCCCAGGCTTCAGGATGCCTTTTTACACTATATAAATGTGGAAATTTACATTGGAAACGTTTGGTTTAGCTGGAAATGAAGTTTCGTTTTTTTAGTGCTGCAAATTCATTGTCTGCTGGCGCTGTACACTTTTTCTAAGTGTTGCAATATCTCATGAAGGAAATACTGGACAATCAAATTCATGACTTTCCAGGCTTCAGGATGCCTTTCTACACGATATAAAGGTGGAAATTTACATTGGACACGTTTGGTTTAGCTGTTATAAAAGTTTGGTTTTTTAGTGCTGTAAATGCATTTTCAGCTCGCGCTGTACACATTTGCTATGTGAGGCATTATCTCAAAAGGGAAATACTGGACAATCAAATTAATGACTTCCCAGGCTTCAGGATGCCTTTTTACACTATATAAATGTGGAAATTTACATTGGAAACGTTTGGTTTAGCTGTTATAAAAGTTTGTTTTTTTCGTGCTGTAAATGCATTTTCAGCTCGCACTGTACACATTTGCTATGTGAGGCATTATCTCATAAGGGAAATACTGGACAATCAAATTAATGACTTCCCAGGCTTCAGGATGCCTTTTTACACTATATAAAGGTGGAAATGTACATTGGAAACGTTTGGTTTAGCTGTTATAAAAGTTTGGTTTTTTAGTGCTGTAAATGCATTTTCAGCTCGCGCTGTACTCATTTGCTATGTGAGGCATTATCTCATAAGGGAAATACTGGACAATCAAATTAATGACTTCCCAGGGTTCAGGATGCCTTTTTACACTATATAAATGTGGAAATTTACATTGGAAACGTTTGGTTTAGCTGTTAATGAAGTTTCGTTTTTTTAGTGCTGAAAATTCATTGTCTGCTGGCGCTGTACACTTTTTCTAAGTGTTGCAATATCTCATGAAGGAAATACTGGACAATCAAATTAATGACTTTCCAGGCTTCAGGATGCCTTTCTACACTATATAAAGGTGGAAATTTACATTGGAAACGTTTGGTTTAGCTGTTATAAAAGTTTGGTTTTTTAGTGCTGTAAATGCTATGTGAGGCATTATCTCATAAGGGAAATATTGGACAATCAAATTAATGACTGCCCAGGCTTCAGGATGTCTTTTTTACACTATATAAAGGTGGAAATTTACATTGGAAACGTTTAGTTTAGCTGTTATAAAAGTTAGTTTTTTTAGTGCTGTAAATGCATTTTCAGCTCGCGCTGTACACATTTGCTATGTGAGGCATTATCTCATAAGGGAAATACTGGACAATCAAATTAATGACTTCCCAGGCTTCAGGATGCTTTTTTACACTATATAAATGTGGAAATTTACATTGGAAACGTTTGGTTTAGCTGTTAATGAAGTTTCGTTTTTTTAGTGCTGCAAATTCATTGTCTGCTGGCGCTGTACACTTTTTCTAAGTGTTGCAATATCTCATGAAGGAAATACTGGACAATCAAATTAATGACTTCCCAGGCTTCAGGATGCCTTTTTACACTATATAAATGTGGAAATTTACATTGGAAACGTTTGGTTTAGCTGTTAATGAAGTTTCGTTTTTTTAGTGCTGCAAATTCATTGTCTGCTGTCGCTGTACACTTTTTCTAAGTGTTGCAATATCTCATGAAGGAAATACTGGACAATCAAATTAATGACTTTCCAGGCTTCAGGATGCCTTTTTACACTATATAAAGGTGGAAATTTACATTGGAAACGTTTGGTTTAGCTGTTATAAACGTTTGTTTTTTTAGTGCTGTAAATGCATTTTCAGCTCGCGCTGTACACATTTGCTATGTGAGGCATTATCCCATAAGGGAAATACTGGACAATCAAATTAATGACTTACCAGGCTTCAGGAGACCTTTTTACACTATATAGAGGTGGAAATTTACATTGGAAACGTTTAGTTTAGCTGTTATAAAAGTTTGTTTTTTTAGTGCTGTAAATGCATTTTCAGCTCGCGCTGTACACATTTGCTATGTGAGGCATTATCTCATAAGGGAAATAATGGACAATCAAATTAATGACTTCCCAGGCTTCAGGATGCCTTTTTACACTATATAAATGTGGAAATTTACATTGGAAACGTTTGGTTTAGCTGTTAATGAAGTTTCGTTTTTTTAGTGCTGCAAATTCATTGTCTGCTGGCGCTGTACACTTTTTCTAAGTGTTGCATTTTCTCATGAAGGAAATACTGGACAATCAAATTAATGACTTTCCAGGCTTCAGGATGCCTTTTTACACTATATAAAGGTGGAAATTTACATTGTAAACGTTTGGTTTAGCTGTTATAAAAGTTTGTATTTTTAGTGCTGTAAATGCATTTTCAGCTCGCGCTGTACACATTTGCTATGTGAGACATTATCTCATAATGGAAATGCTGGACAATCAAATTAATGACTTCCCAGGCTTCAGGAGACCTTTTTACACTATATAATTGTGGAAATTTACATTGGAAACGTTTGGTTTAGCTGTTATAAAAGTTTGGTTTTTTAGTGCTGTAAATGCATTTTCAGCTCGCGCTGTACACATTTGCTATGAGAGGCATTATCTCATAAGCAAAATATTGGACAATCAAATTAATGACTGCCCAGGCTTCAGGATATCTTTTTACACTATATAAAGGTGGAAATTTACATTGGAAACGTTTGGTTTAGCTGTTAATGAAGTTTCGTTTTTTTAGTGCTGCAAATTCATTGTCTGCTGGCGCTGTACACTTTTTCTAAGTGTTGCAATATCTCATGAAGGAAATACTGGACAATCAAATTAATGACTTTCCAGGCTTCAGGATGCCTTTCTACACTATATAAAGGTGGAAATTTACATTGGAAACGTTTGGTTTAGCTGTTATAAAAGTTTGGTTTTTTAGTGCTGTAAATGCATTTTCAGCTCGCGCTGTACACATTTGCTATGAGAGGCATTATCTCATAAGGGAAATATTGGACAATCAAATTAATGACTGCCCAGGCTTCAGGATGTCTTTTTACACTATATAAAGGTGAAAATTTACATTGGAAACGTTTAGTTTAGCTGTTATAAAAGTTTGTTTTTTTAGTGCTGTAAATGCATTTTCAGCTCGCGCTGTACACATTTGCTATGTGAGGCATTATCTCATAAGGGAAATACTGGACAATCAAATTAATGACTTCCCAGGCTTCAGGATGCCTTTTTACACTATATAAATGTGGAAATTTACATTGGAAACGTTTGGTTTAGCTGTAAATGAAGTTTCGTTTTTTTAGTGCTGCAAATTCATTGTCTGCTGGCGTTGTACACTTTTTCTAAGTGTTGCAATATCTCATGTAGGAAATACTGGACAATCAAATTAATGACTTTCCAGGCTTCAGGATGCCTTTCTACACTATATAAAGGTGGAAATTTACATTGGAAACGTTTGGTTTAGCTGTTATAAAAGTTTGGTTTTTTTAGTGCTGTAAATGCATTTTCAGCTCGCGCTGTACACATTTGCTATGAGAGGCATTATCTCATAAGGGAAATATTGGACAATCAAATTAATGACTGCCCAGGCTTCAGGATGTTTTTTTTACACTATATAAAGGTGGAAATTTACATTGGAAACGTTTGGTTTAGCTGTTATAAAAGTTTGGTTTTTTAGTGCTGTAAATGCATTTTCAGCTCGCGCTGTACACATTTTCTATGAGAGGCATTATCTCATAAGGGAAATATTGGACAATCAAATTAATGACTGCCCAGGCTTCAGGATGTCTTTTTACACTATATAAAGGTGGAAATTTACATTGTAAACGTTTGGTTTAGCTGTTATAAAAGTTTGTTTTTTTAGTGCTGTAAATGCATTTTCAGCTCGCGCTGTACACATTTGCTATGTGAGGCATTATCTCATAAGGGAAATACTGGAAAATCAAATTAATGACTTCCCAGGCTTCAGGATGCCTTTTTACACTATATAAATGTGGAAATTTACATTGGAAACGTTTGGTTTAGCTGTTATAAAAGTTTGTTTTTTTCGTGCTGTAAATGCATTTTCAGCACTAAAACCATACAGTCATTAATTTGATTGTCCAATATTTCCCTTATGAGATAATGCCTCTCATAGCAAATGTGTACAGCGCGAGCTGAAAATGCATTTACAGCACTAAAAAAACAAACTTTTATTACAGCTAAACCAAACGTTTCCAATGTAAATTTCCACCTTTATATAGTGTAAAAAGGCATCCTGAAGCCTGGAAAGTCATTAATTTGATTGTCCAGTATTTCCTTCATGAGATATTGCAACACTTAGAAAAAGTGTACAGCGCCAGCAGACAATGAATTTTCAGCACTAAAAAACGAAACTTCATTAACAGCTAAACCAAACGTTTCCAATGTAAATTTCCACATTTATAGAGTGTAAAAAGGCATCCTGAAGCCTGGGAAGTCATTAATTTGATTGTCCAGTATTTCCCTTATGAGATAATGCCTCACATAGGAAATGTGTACAGTGCGAGCTGAAAATGCATTTTCAGCACTAAAAAACCAAACTTTTATAACAGCTAAACCAAACGTTTCCAATGTAAATTTCCACCTTTATATAGTGTAAAAAGACATCCTGAAGCCTGGGCAGTCATTCATTTGATTGTCCAATATTTCCCTTATGAGATAATGCCTCTCATAGCAAATGTGTACAGCGCGAGCTGAAAATGCATTTACAGCACTAAAAAACCAAACTTTTATAACAGCTAAACCAAACGTTTCCAATGTACATTTCCACCTTTATATAGTGTAGAAAGGCATCCTGAAGCCTGGAAAGTCATTAATTTGATTGTCCAGTATTTCCTTCATGAGATATTGCAACACTTAGAAAAAGTGTACAGCGCCAGCAGACAATGAATTTTCAGCACTAAAAAAACGAAACTTCATTAACAGCTAAACTAAACGTTTCCAATGTAAATTTCCACCTTTATATAGTGTAAAAAGACATCCTGAAGCCTGGGCAGTCATTAATTTGATTGTCCAATATTTCCCTTATGAGATAATGCCTCTCATAGCAAATGTGTACAGCGCGAGCTGAAAATGCATATACAGCACTAAAAAACCAAACTTTTATAACAGCTAAACCAAACGTTTCCAATGTAAATTTCCACCTTTATATAGTGTAGAAAGGCATCCTGAAGCCTGGAAAGTCATTAAATTGATTGTCCAGTATTTCCTTCATGAGAAATTGCAACACTTAGAAAAAGTGTACAGCGCCAGCAGACAATGAATTTTCAGCACTAAAAAAACGAAACTTCATTAACAGCTAAACCAAACGTTTCCAATGTAAATGTCCACATTTATAGAGTGTAAAAAGGCATCCTGAAGCCTGGGAAGTCATTAATTTGATTGTCCAGTATTTCCCTTATGAGATAATGCCTCACATAGCAAATGTGTACAGTGCGAGCTGAAAATGCATTTTCAGCACTAAAAAACCAAACTTTTATAACAGCTAAACCAAACGTTTCCAATGTAAATTTCCACCTTTATATAGTGTAAAAAGACATCCTGAAGCCTGGGCAGTCATTAATTTGATTGTCCAATATTTCCCTTATGAGATAATGCCTCTCATAGCAAATGTGTACAGCGCGAGCTGAAAATGCATTTACAGCACTAAAAAACCAAACTTTTATAACAGCTAAACCAAACGTTTCCAATGTAAATTTCCACCTTTATATAGTGTAGAAAGGCATCATGAAGCCTGGAAAGTCATTAATTTGATTGTCCAGTATTTCCTTCATGAGATATTGCAACACTTAGAAAAAGTGTACAGCGCCAGCAGACAATGAATTTTCAGCACTAAAAAAACGAAACTTCATTAACAGCTAAACCAAACGTTTCCAATGTAAATTTCCACATTTATAGAGTGTAAAAAGGCATCCTGAAGCCTGGGAAGTCATTAATTTGATTGTCCAGTATTTCCCTTATGAGATAATGCCTCACATAGCAAATGTGTACAGTGCGAGCTGAAAATGCATTTTCAGCACTAAAAAAACAAACTTTTATAACAGCTAAACCAAACGTTTCCAATGTAAATTTCCACCTTTATATAGTGTAAAAAGACATCCTGAAGCCTGGGCAGTCATTAATTTGATTGTCCAGTATTTCCCTTATGAGATAATGCCTCACATAGCAAATGTGTACAGCGCGAGCTGAAAATGCATTTACAGCACTAAAAAAACAAACTTTTATAACAGCTAAACCAAACGTTTCCAATGTAAATTTCCACCTTTATATAGTGTAGAAAGGCATCCTGAAGCCTGGGCAGTCATTAATTTGATTGTCCAATATTTCCCTTATGAGATAATGCCTCTCATAGCAAATGTGTACAGCGCGAGCTGAAAATGCATTTACAGCACTAAAAAACCAAACTTTTATAACAGCTAAACCAAACGTTTCCAATGTAAATTTCCACCTTTATAAAGTGTAGAAAGGCATCCTGAAGCCTGGAAAGTCATTAATTTGATTGTCCAGTATTTCCTACATGAGATATTGCAAAACTTAGAAAAAGTGTACAGCGCCAGCAGACAATGAATTTTCAGCAATAAAAAAACGAAACTTCATTAACAGCTAAACCAAACGTTTCCAATGTAAATTTCCACATTTATAGAGTGTAAAAAGGCATCCTGAAGCCTGGGAAGTCATTAATTTGATTGTCCAGTATTTCCCTTATGAGATAATGCCTCACATTGCAAATGTGTACAGTGCGAGCTGAAAATGCATTTTCAGCACTAAAAAACCAAACTTTTATAACACCTAAACCAAACGTTTCCAATGTAAATTTCCACCTTTATATAGTGTAAAAAGACATCCTGAAGCCTGGGCAGTCATTAATTTGATTGTCCAATATTTCCCTGATGAGATAATGCCTCTCATAGCAAATGTGTACAGCGCGAGCTGAAAATGCATTTACAGCACAAAAAAAACAAACTTTTTTAACAGCTAAACCAAACGTTTCCAATGTAAATTTCCACCTTTATATAGTGTAGAAAGGCATCCTGAAGCCTGGAAAGTCATTAATTTGATTGTCCAGTATTTCCTTCATGAGATATTGCAACACTTAGAAAAGGTGTACAGCGCCAGCAGACAATGAATTTTCAGCACTAAAAAAACGAAACTTCATTAACAGCTAAACCAAACGTTTCCAATGTACATTTCCACCTTTATATAGTGTAGAAAGGCATCCTGAAGCCTGAAAAGTCATTAATTTGATTGTCCAGTATTTCCCTTATGAGATAATGCCTCACATAGCAAATGTGTACAGCGCGAGCTGAAAATGCATTTACAGCACTAAAAAACCAAACTTTTATAACAGCTAAACCAAACGTTTCCAATGTAAATTTCCACCTTTATATAGTGTAAAAAGACATCCTGAAGCCTGGGCAGTCATTAATTTGATTGTCCAATATTTCCCTCATGAGATAATGCCTCTCATAGCAAATGTGTACAGCGCGAGCTGAAAATGCATTTACAGCACTAAAAAAACAAACTTTTATAACAGCTAAACCAAACGTTTCCAATGTAAATTTCCACCTTTATATAGTGTAGAAAGGCATCCTGAAGCCTGGAAAGTCATTAATTTGATTGTCCAGTATTTCCTTCATGAGATATTGCAACACTTAGAAAAAGTGTACAGCGCCAGCAGACAATGAATTTTCAGCACTAAAAAAACGAAACTTCATTAACAGCTAAACTAAACGTTTCCAATGTATATTTCCACCTTTATATAGTGTAAAAAGACATCCTGAAGCCTGGGCAGTCATTAATTTGATTGTCCAATATTTCCCTTATGAGATAATGCCTCTCATAGCAAATGTGTACAGCGCGAGCTGAAAATGCATTTACAGCACTAAAAAACCAAACTTTTATAACAGCTAAACCAAACGTTTCAAATGTAAATTTCCACCTTTATATAGTGTAGAAAGGCATCCTGAAGCCTGGAAAGTCATTAATTTGATTGTCCAGTATTTCCTTCATGAGATATTGCAACACTTAGAAAAAGTGTACAGCGCCAGCAGACAATGAATTTTCAGCACTAAAAAAACGAAACTTCATTAACAGCTAAACCAAACGTTTCCAATATAAATTTCCACATTTATAGAGTGTAAAAAGGCATCCTGAAGCCTGGGAAGTCATTAATTTGATTGTCCAGTATTTCCCTTATGAGATAATGCCTCACATAGCAAATGTGTACAGTGCGAGCTGAAAATGCATTTTCAGCACTAAAAAACCAAACTTTTATAACAGCTAAACCAAACGTTTCCAATGTAAATTTCCACCTTTAGATAGTGTAAAAAGACATCCTGAAGCCTGGGCAGTCATTAATTTGATTGTCCAGTATTTCCCTTATGAGATAATGCCTCACATAGCAAATGTGTACAGTGCGAGCTGAAAATGCATTTTCAGCACTAAAAAAACCAAACTTTTATAACAGCTAAACCAAACGTTTCCAATGTAAATTTCCACCTTTATATAGTGTAAAAAGACATCCTGAAGCCTGGGCAGTCATTAATTTGATTGTCCAATATTTCCCTTATGAGATAATGCCTCTCATAGCAAATGTGTACAGCGCGAGCTGAAAATGCATTTACAGCACTAAAAAACCAAACTTTTATAACAGCTAAACCAAACGTTTCCAATGTAAATTTCCACCTTTATATAGTGTAGAAAGGCATCCTGAAGCCTGGAAAGTCATTAATTTGATTGTCCAGTATTTCCTTCATGAGATATTGCAACACTTAGAAAAAGTGTACAGCGCCAGCAGACAATGAATTTTCAGCACTAAAAAAACGAAACTTCATTAACAGCTAAACCAAACGTTTCCAATGTAAATTTCCACATATATAGAGTGTAAAAAGGCATCCTGAAGCCTGGGAAGTCATTAATTTGATTGTCCAATATTTCCCTTATGAGATAATGCCTCTCATAGCAAATGTGTACAGCGCGAGCTGAAAATGCATTTACAGCACTAAAAAAACAAACTTTTATTACAGCTAAACCAAACGTTTCCAATGTAAATTTCCACCTTTATATAGTGTAAAAAGGCATCCTGAAGCCTGGAAAGTCATTAATTTGATTGTCCAGTATTTCCTTCATGAGATATTGCAACACTTAGAAAAAGTGTACAGCGCCAGCAGACAATGAATTTTCAGCACTAAAAAACGAAACTTCATTAACAGCTAAACCAAACGTTTCCAATGTAAATTTCCACATTTATAGAGTGTAAAAAGGCATCCTGAAGCCTGGGAAGTCATTAATTTGATTGTCCAGTATTTCCCTTATGAGATAATGCCTCACATAGGAAATGTGTACAGTGCGAGCTGAAAATGCATTTTCAGCACTAAAAAACCAAACTTTTATAACAGCTAAACCAAACGTTTCCAATGTAAATTTCCACCTTTATATAGTGTAAAAAGACATCCTGAAGCCTGGGCAGTCATTCATTTGATTGTCCAATATTTCCCTTATGAGATAATGCCTCTCATAGCAAATGTGTACAGCGCGAGCTGAAAATGCATTTACAGCACTAAAAAACCAAACTTTTATAACAGCTAAACCAAACGTTTCCAATGTACATTTCCACCTTTATATAGTGTAGAAAGGCATCCTGAAGCCTGGAAAGTCATTAATTTGATTGTCCAGTATTTCCTTCATGAGATATTGCAACACTTAGAAAAAGTGTACAGCGCCAGCAGACAATGAATTTTCAGCACTAAAAAAACGAAACTTCATTAACAGCTAAACTAAACGTTTCCAATGTAAATTTCCACCTTTATATAGTGTAAAAAGACATCCTGAAGCCTGGGCAGTCATTAATTTGATTGTCCAATATTTCCCTTATGAGATAATGCCTCTCATAGCAAATGTGTACAGCGCGAGCTGAAAATGCATATACAGCACTAAAAAACCAAACTTTTATAACAGCTAAACCAAACGTTTCCAATGTAAATTTCCACCTTTATATAGTGTAGAAAGGCATCCTGAAGCCTGGAAAGTCATTAAATTGATTGTCCAGTATTTCCTTCATGAGAAATTGCAACACTTAGAAAAAGTGTACAGCGCCAGCAGACAATGAATTTTCAGCACTAAAAAAACGAAACTTCATTAACAGCTAAACCAAACGTTTCCAATGTAAATTTCCACATTTATAGAGTGTAAAAAGGCATCCTGAAGCCTGGGAAGTCATTAATTTGATTGTCCAGTATTTCCCTTATGAGATAATGCCTCACATAGCAAATGTGTACAGTGCGAGCTGAAAATGCATTTTCAGCACTAAAAAACCAAACTTTTATAACAGCTAAACCAAACGTTTCCAATGTAAATTTCCACCTTTATATAGTGTAAAAAGACATCCTGAAGCCTGGGCAGTCATTAATTTGATTGTCCAATATTTCCCTTATGAGATAATGCCTCTCATAGCAAATGTGTACAGCGCGAGCTGAAAATGCATTTACAGCACTAAAAAACCAAACTTTTATAACAGCTAAACCAAACGTTTCCAATGTAAATTTCCACCTTTATATAGTGTAGAAAGGCATCATGAAGCCTGGAAAGTCATTAATTTGATTGTCCAGTATTTCCTTCATGAGATATTGCAACACTTAGAAAAAGTGTACAGCGCCAGCAGACAATGAATTTTCAGCACTAAAAAAACGAAACTTCATTAACAGCTAAACCAAACGTTTCCAATGTAAATTTCCACATTTATAGAGTGTAAAAAGGCATCCTGAAGCCTGGGAAGTCATTAATTTGATTGTCCAGTATTTCCCTTATGAGATAATGCCTCACATAGCAAATGTGTACAGTGCGAGCTGAAAATGCATTTTCAGCACTAAAAAACCAAACTTTTATAACAGCTAAACCAAACGTTTCCAATGTAAATTTCCACCTTTATATAGTGTAAAAAGACATCCTGAAGCCTGGGCAGTCATTAATTTGATTGTCCAGTATTTCCCTTATGAGATATTGCCTCACATAGCAAATGTGTACAGCGCGAGCTGAAAATGCATTTACAGCACTAAAAAAACAAACTTTTATAACAGCTAAACCAAACGTTTCCAATGTAAATTTCCACCTTTATATAGTGTAGAAAGGCATCCTGAAGCCTGGGCAGTCATTAATTTGATTGTCCAATATTTCCCTTATGAGATAATGCCTCTCATAGCAAATGTGTACAGCGCGAGCTGAAAATGCATTTACAGCACTAAAAAACCAAACTTTTATAACAGCTAAACCAAACGTTTCCAATGTAAATTTCCACCTTTATAAAGTGTAGAAAGGCATCCTGAAGCCTGGAAAGTCATTAATTTGATTGTCCAGTATTTCCTACATGAGATATTGCAAAACTTAGAAAAAGTGTACAGCGCCAGCAGACAATGAATTTTCAGCAATAAAAAAACGAAACTTCATTAACAGCTAAACCAAACGTTTCCAATGTAAATTTCCACATTTATAGAGTGTAAAAAGGCATCCTGAAGCCTGGGAAGTCATTAATTTGATTGTCCAGTATTTCCCTTATGAGATAATGCCTCACATAGCAAATGTGTACAGTGCGAGCTGAAAATGCATTTTCAGCACTAAAAAACCAAACTTTTATAACACCTAAACCAAACGTTTCCAATGTAAATTTCCACCTTTATATAGTGTAAAAAGACATCCTGAAGCCTGGGCAGTCATTAATTTGATTGTCCAATATTTCCCTTATGAGATAATGCCTCTCATAGCAAATGTGTACAGCGCGAGCTGAAAATGCATTTACAGCACAAAAAAAACAAACTTTTATAACAGCTAAACCAAACGTTTCCAATGTAAATTTCCACCTTTATATAGTGTAGAAAGGCATCCTGAAGCCTGGAAAGTCATTAATTTGATTGTCCAGTATTTCCTTCATGAGATATTGCAACACTTAGAAAAGGTGTACAGCGCCAGCAGACAATGAATTTTCAGCACTAAAAAAACGAAACTTCATTAACAGCTAAACCAAACGTTTCCAATGTACATTTCCACCTTTATATAGTGTAGAAAGGCATCCTGAAGCCTGAAAAGTCATTAATTTGATTGTCCAGTATTTCCCTTATGAGATAATGCCTCACATAGCAAATGTGTACAGCGCGAGCTGAAAATGCATTTACAGCACTAAAAAACCAAACTTTTATAACAGCTAAACCAAACGTTTCCAATGTAAATTTCCACCTTTATATAGTGTAAAAGGACATCCTGAAGCCTGGGCAGTCATTAATTTGATTGTCCAATATTTCCCTTATGAGATAATGCCTCTCATAGCAAATGTGTACAGCGCGAGCTGAAAATGCATTTACAGCACTAAAAAAACAAACTTTTATAACAGCTAAACCAAACGTTTCCAATGTAAATTTCCACCTTTATATAGTGTAGAAAGGCATCCTGAAGCCTGGAAAGTCATTAATTTGATTGTCCAGTATTTCCTTCATGAGATATTGCAACACTTAGAAAAAGTGTACAGCGCCAGCAGACAATGAATTTTCAGCACTAAAAAAACCGAAACTTCATTAACAGCTAAACTAAACGTTTCCAATGTATATTTCCACCTTTATATAGTGTAAAAAGACATCCTGAAGCCTGGGCAGTCATTAATTTGATTGTCCAATATTTCCCTTATGAGATAATGCCTCTCATAGCAAATGTGTACAGCGCGAGCTGAAAATGCATTTACAGCACTAAAAAACCAAACTTTTATAACAGCTAAACCATACGTTTCCAATGTAAATTTCCACCTTTATATAGTGTAGAAAGGCATCCTGAAGCCTGGAAAGTCATTAATTTGATTGTCCAGTATTTCCTTCATGAGATATTGCAACACTTAGAAAAAGTGTACAGCGCCAGCAGACAATGAATTTTCAGCACTAAAAAAACGAAACTTCATTAACAGCTAAACCAAACGTTTCCAATATAAATTTCCACATTTATAGAGTGTAAAAAGGCATCCTGAAGCCTGGGAAGTCATTAATTTGATTGTCCAGTATTTCCCTTATGAGATAATGCCTCACATAGCAAATGTGTACAGTGCGAGCTGAAAATGCATTTTCAGCACTAAAAAACCAAACTTTTATAACAGCTAAACCAAACGTTTCCAATGTAAATTTCCACCTTTAGATAGTGTAAAAGACATCCTGAAGCCTGGGCAGTCATTAATTTGATTGTCCAATATTTCCCTTATGAGATAATGCCTCTCATAGCAAATGTGTACAGCGCGAGCTGAAAATGCATTTACAGCACTAAAAAACCAAACTTTTATAACAGCTAAACCAAACGTTTCCAATGTAAATTTCCACCTTTATATAGTGTAGAAAGGCATCCTGAAGCCTGGAAAGTCATTAATTTGATTGTCCAGTATTTCCTTCATGAGATATTGCAACACTTAGAAAAAGTGTACAGCGCCAGCAGACAATGAATTTTCAGCACTAAAAAAACGAAACTTCATTAACAGCTAAACCAAACGTTTCCAATGTAAATTTCCACATTTATAGAGTGTAAAAAGGCATCCTGAAGCCTGGGAAGTCATTAATTTGATTGTCCAGTATTTCCCTTATGAGATAATGCCTCACATAGCAAATGTGTACAGTGCGAGCTGAAAATGCATTTTCAGCACTAAAAAACCAAACTTTTATAACAGCTAAACCAAACGTTTCCAATGTAAATTTCCACCTTTATATAGTGTAAAAAGACATCCTGAAGCCTGGGCAGTCATTAATTTGATTGTCCAGTATTTCCCTTATGAGATAATGCCTCACATAGCAAATGTGTACAGTGCGAGCTGAAAATGCATTTTCAGCACTAAAAAAACCAAACTTTTATAACAGCTAAACCAAACGTTTTCAATGTAAATTTCCACCTTTATATAGTGTAAAAAGACATCCTGAAGCCTAGGCAGTCATTAATTTGATTGTCCAATATTTCCCTTATGAGACAATGCCTCTCATAGCAAATGTGTACAGCGCGAGCTGAAAATGCATTTTCAGCACTAAAAAAACAAACTTTTATAACAGCTAAACCAAACGTTTCCAATGTAAATTTCCACCTTTATAAAGTGTAGAAAGGCATCCTGAAGCCTGGAAAGTCATTAATTTGATTGTCCAGTATTTCCTACATGAGATATTGCAAAACTTAGAAAAAGTGTACAGCGCCAGCAGACAATGAATTTTCAGCAATAAAAAAACGAAACTTCATTAACAGCTAAACCAAACGTTTCCAATGTAAATTTCCACATTTATAGAGTGTAAAAAGGCATCCTGAAGCCTGGGAAGTCATTAATTTGATTGTCCAGTATTTCCCTTATGAGATAATGCCTCACATAGCAAATGTGTACAGTGCGAGCTGAAAATGCATTTTCAGCACTAAAAAACCAAACTTTTATAACACCTAAACCAAACGTTTCCAATGTAAATTTCCACCTTTATATAGTGTAAAAAGACATCCTGAAGCCTGGGCAGTCATTAATTTGATTGTCCAATATTTCCCTTATGAGATAATGCCTCTCATAGCAAATGTGTACAGCGCGAGCTGAAAATGCATTTACAGCACAAAAAAAACAAACTTTTATAACAGCTAAACCAAACGTTTCCAATGTAAATTTCCACCTTTATATAGTGTAGAAAGGAATCCTGAAGCCTGGAAAGTCATTAATTTGATTGTCCAGTATTTCCTTCATGAGATATTGCAACACTTAGAAAAGGTGTACAGCGCCAGCAGACAATGAATTTTCAGCACTAAAAAAACGAAACTTCATTAACAGCTAAACCAAACGTTTCCAATGTACATTTCCACCTTTATATAGTGTAGAAAGGCATCCTGAAGCCTGAAAAGTCATTAATTTGATTGTCCAGTATTTCCCTTATGAGATAATGCCTCACATAGCAAATGTGTACAGCGCGAGCTGAAAATGCATTTACAGCACTAAAAAACCAAACTTTTATAACAGCTAAACCAAACGTTTCCAATGTAAATTTCCACCTTTATATAGTGTAAAAGGACATCCTGAAGCCTGGGCAGTCATTAATTTGATTGTCCAATATTTCCCTTATGAGATAATGCCTCTCATAGCAAATGTGTACAGCGCGAGCTGAAAATGCATTTACAGCACTAAAAAAACAAACTTTTATAACAGCTAAACCAAACGTTTCCAATGTAAATTTCCACCTTTATATAGTGTAGAAAGGCATCCTGAAGCCTGGAAAGTCATTAATTTGATTGTCCAGTATTTCCTTCATGAGATATTGCAACACTTAGAAAAAGTGTACAGCGCCAGCAGACAATGAATTTTCAGCACTAAAAAAACGAAACTTCATTAACAGCTAAACTAAACGTTTCCAATGTATATTTCCACCTTTATATAGTGTAAAAAGACATCCTGAAGCCTGGGCAGTCATTAATTTGATTGTCCAATATTTCCCTTATGAGATAATGCCTCTCATAGCAAATGTGTACAGCGCGAGCTGAAAATGCATTTACAGCACTAAAAAACCAAACTTTTATAACAGCTAAACCAAACGTTTCAAATGTAAATTTCCACCTTTATATAGTGTAGAAAGGCATCCTGAAGCCTGGAAAGTCATTAATTTGATTGTCCAGTATTTCCTTCATGAGATATTGCAACACTTAGAAAAAGTGTACAGCGCCAGCAGACAATGAATTTTCAGCACTAAAAAAACGAAACTTCATTAACAGCTAAACCAAACGTTTCCAATATAAATTTCCACATTTATAGAGTGTAAAAAGGCATCCTGAAGCCTGGGAAGTCATTAATTTGATTGTCCAGTATTTCCCTTATGAGATAATGCCTCACATAGCAAATGTGTACAGTGCGAGCTGAAAATGCATTTTCAGCACTAAAAAACCAAACTTTTATAACAGCTAAACCAAACGTTTCCAATGTAAATTTCCACCTTTAGATAGTGTAAAAAGACATCCTGAAGCCTGGGCAGTCATTAATTTGATTGTCCAATATTTCCCTTATGAGATAATGCCTCTCATAGCAAATGTGTACAGCGCGAGCTGAAAATGCATTTACAGCACTAAAAAACCAAACTTTTATAACAGCTAAACCAAACGTTTCCAATGTAAATTTCCACCTTTATATAGTGTAGAAAGGCATCCTGAAGCCTGGAAAGTCATTAATTTGATTGTCCAGTATTTCCTTCATGAGATATTGCAACACTTAGAAAAAGTGTACAGCGCCAGCAGACAATGAATTTTCAGCACTAAAAAAACGAAACTTCATTAACAGCTAAACCAAACGTTTCCAATGTAAATTTCCACATTTATAGAGTGTAAAAAGGCATCCTGAAGCCTGGGAAGTCATTAATTTGATTGTCCAGTATTTCCCTTATGAGATAATGCCTCACATAGCAAATGTGTACAGTGCGAGCTGAAAATGCATTTTCAGCACTAAAAAAACAAACTTTTATAACAGCTAAACCAAACGTTTCCAATGTAAATTTCCACCTTTATATAGTGTAAAAAGACATCCTGAAGCCTGGGCAGTCATTAATTTGATTGTCCAGTATTTCCCTTATGAGATAATGCCTCACATAGCAAATGTGTACAGTGCGAGCTGAAAATGCATTTTCAGCACTAAAAAAACCAAACTTTTATAACAGCTAAACCAAACGTTTTCAATGTAAATTTCCACCTTTATATAGTGTAAAAAGACATCCTGAAGCCTAGGCAGTCATTAATTTGATTGTCCAATATTTCCCTTATGAGACAATGCCTCTCATAGCAAATGTGTACAGCGCGAGCTGAAAATGCATTTTCAGCACTAAAAAAACAAACTTTTATAACAGCTAAACCAAACGTTTCCAATGTACATTTCCACCTTTATATAGTGTAGAAAGGCATCCTGAAGCCTGGAAAGTCATTGATTTGATTGTCCAGTATTTCCTTCATGAGATATTGCAACACTTAGAAAAAGTGTACAGCGCCAGCAGACAATGAATTTTCAGCACTAAAAAAACGAAACTTCATTAACAGCTAAACTAAACGTTTCCAATATAAATTTCCAACTTTATATAGAGTAAAAAGACATCCTGAAGCCTGGGCAGCCATTAATTTGATTGTCCAATATTTCCCTTATGAGATAATGCCTCTCATAGCAAATGTGTACAGCGCGAGCTGAAAATGCATTTACAGCACTAAAAAACCAAACTTTTATAACAGCTAAACCAAACGTTTCCAATGTAAATTTCCACCTTTATATAGTGTAAAAAGACATCCTGAAGCCTGGGCAGTCATTAATTTGATTGTCCAATATTTCCCTTATGAGATAATGCCTCTCATAGCAAATGTGTACAGCGCGAGCTGAAAATGCATTTACAGCACTAAAAAACCAAACTTTTATAACAGCTAAACCAAACGTTTCCAATGTAAATTTCCACCTTTATATAGTGTAGAAAGGCATCCTGAAGCCTGGAAAGTCATTAATTTGATTGTCCAGTATTTCCTTCATGAGATATTGCAACACTTAGAAAAAGTGTACAGCGCCAGCAGACAATGAATTTTCAGCACTAAAAAAACCGAAACTTCATTAACAGCTAAACTAAACGTTTCCAATGTAAATTTCCACCTTTATATAGTGTAAAAAGACATCCTGAAGCCTGGGCAGTCATTAATTTGATTGTCCAATATTTCCCTTATGAGATAATGCCTCTCATAGCAAATGTGTACAGCGCGAGCTGAAAATGCATTTACAGCACTAAAAAACCAAACTTTTATAACAGCTAAACCAAACGTTTCCAATGTAAATTTCCACCTTTATATAGTGTAGAAAGGCATCCTGAAGCCTGGAAAGTCATTAATTTGATTGTCCAGTATTTCCTTCATGAGATATTGCAACACTTAGAAAAAGTGTACAGCGCCAGCAGACAATGAATTTTCAGCACTAAAAAAACGAAACTTCATTAACAGCTAAACCAAACGTTTCCAATGTAAATTTCCACATTTATAGAGTGTAAAAAGGCATCCTGAAGCCTGGGAAGTCATTAATTTGATTGTCCAGTATTTCCCTTATGAGATAATGCCTCACATAGCAAATGTGTACAGTGCGAGCTGAAAATGCATTTTCAGCACTAAAAAACCAAACTTTTATAACAGCTAAACCAAACGTTTCCAATGTAAATTTCCACCTTTATATAGTGTAAAAAGACATCCTGAAGCCTGGGCAGTCATTAATTTGATTGTCCAATATTTCCCTTTTGAGATAATGCCTCTCATAGCAAATGTGTACAGCGCGAGCTGAAAATGCATTTACAGCACTAAAAAACCAAACTTTTATAACAGCTAAACCAAACGTTTCCAATGTACATTTCCACCTTTATATAGTGTAGAAAGGCATCCTGAAGCCTGGAAAGTCATTAATTTGATTGTCCAGTATTTCCTTCATGAGATATTGCAACACTTAGAAAAAGTGTACAGCGCCAGCAGACAATGAATTTTCAGCACTAAAAAAACGAAACTTCATGAACAGCTAAACTAAACGTTTCCGATGTAAATTTCCACCCTTATATAGTGTAAAAAGACATCCTGAAGCCTGGGCAGTCATTAATTTGATTGTCTAATATTTCCCTTATGAGATAATGCCTCTCATAGCAAATGTGTACAGCGCGAGCTGAAAATGCATTTACAGCACTAAAAAACCAAACTTTTATAACAGCTAAACCAAACGTTTCCAATGTACATTTCCACCTTTATATAGTGTAGAAAGGCATCCTGAAGCCTGGAAAGTCATTAATTTGATTGTCCAGTATTTCCTTCATGAGATATTGCAACACTTAGAAAAAGTGTACAGCGCCAGCAGACAATGAATTTTCAGCACTAAAAAAACGAAACTTCATTAACAGCTAAACTAAACGTTTCCAATGTATATTTCCACCTTTATATAGTGTAAAAAGACATCCTGAAGCCTGGGCAGTCATTAATTTGATTGTCCAATATTTCCCTTATGAGATAATGCCTCTCATAGCAAATGTGTACAGCGCGAGCTGAAAATGCATTTACAGCACTAAAAAAACAAACTTTTATAACAGCTAAACCAAACGTTTCCAATGTAAATTTCCACCTTTATATAGTGTAAAAAGACATCCTGAAGCCTGGGCAGTCATTAATTTGATTGTCCAGTATTTCCCTTATGAGATAATGCCTCACATAGCAAATGTGGACAGTGCGAGCTGAAAATTCATTTTCAGCACTAAAAAAACCAAACTTTTATAACAGCTAAACCAAACGTTTCCAATGTAAATTTCCACCTTTATATAGTGTAAAAAGACATCCTGAAGCCTGGGCAGTCATTAATTTGATTGTCCAGTATTTCCCTTATGAGATAATGCCTCACACAGCAAATGTGTACAGTGCGAGCTGAAAATGCATTTTCAGCACTAAAAAAACAAACTTTTATAACAGCTAAACCAAACGTTTCCAATGTACATTTCCACCTTTATATAGTGTAGAAAGGCATCCTGAAGCCTGGAAAGTCATTAATTTGATTGTCCAGTATTTCCTTCATGAGATATTGCAACACATAGAAAAAGTGTACAGCGCCAGCAGACAATGAATTTTCAGCACTAAAAAAACGAAACTTCATTAACAGCTAAACTAAACGTTTCCAATGTAAATTTCCACCTTTATATAGTGTAAAAAGACATCCTGAAGCCTGGGCAGTCATTAATTTGATTGTCCAATATTTCCCTTCTGAGATAATGCCTCTAATAGCAAATGTGTACAGCGCGAGCTGAAAATGCATTTACAGCACTAAAAAACCAAACTTTTATAACAGCTAAACCAAACGTTTCCAATGTACATTTCCACCTTTATATAGTGTAGAAAGGCATCCTGAAGCCTGGAAAGTAATTAATTTGATTGTCCAGTATTTCCTTCATGAGATATTGCAACACATAGAAAAAGTGTACAGCGCCAGCAGACAATGAATTTTCAGCACTAAAAAAACGAAACTTCATTAACAGCTAAACTAAACGTTTCCAATGTAAATTTCCACCTTTATATAGTGTAGAAAGGCATCCTGAAGCCTGGAAAGTCATTAATTTGATTGTCCAGTATTTCCTTCATGAGATATTGCAACACTTAGAAAAAGTGTACAGCGCCAGCAGACAATGAATTTTCAGCACTAAAAAAACGAAACTTCATTAACAGCTAAACTAAACGTTTCCAATGTAAATTTCCACCCTTATATAGTGTAAAAAGACATCCTGAAGCCTGGGCAGTCATTAATTTGATTGTCCAATATTTCCCTTATGAGATAATGCTTCTCATAGCAAATGTGTACAGCGCGAGCTGAAAATGCATTTACAGCACTAAAAAACCAAACTTTTATAACAGCTAAACCAAACGTTTCCAATGTAAATTTCCACCTTTATATAGTGTAGAAAGGCATCCTGAAGCCTGGAAAGTCATTAATTTGATTGTCCAGTATTTCCTTCATGAGATATTGCAACACTTAGAAAAAGTGTACAGCGCCAGCAGACAATGAATTTTCAGCACTAAAAAAACGAAACTTCATTAACAGCTAAACCAAACGTTTCCAATGTAAATTTCCACATTTATAGAGTGTAAAAAGGCATCCTGAAGCCTGGGAAGTCATTAATTTGATTGTCCAGTATTTCCCTTATGAGATAATGCCTCACATAGCAAATGTGTACAGTGCGAGCTGAAAATGCATTTTCAGCACTAAAAAACCAAACTTTTATAACAGCTAAACCAAACGTTTCCAATGTAAATTTCCACCTTTATATAGTGTAAAAAGACATCCCGAAGCCTGGGCAGTCATTAATTTGATTGTCCAGTATTTCCCTTATGAGATAATGCCTCACACAGCAAATGTGTACAGTGCGAGCTGAAAATGCATTTTCAGCACTAAAAAAACCAAACTTTTATCACAGCTAAACCAAACGTTTCCAATGTAAATTTCCACCTTTATATAGTGTAAAAAGACATCCTGAAGCCTGGGCAGTCATTAATTTGATTGTCCAATATTTCCCTTCTGAGATAATGCCTCTCATAGCAAATGTGTACAGCGCGAGCTGAAAATGCATTTACAGCACTAAAAAACCAAACTTTTATAACAGCTAAACCAAACGTTTCCAATGTACATTTCCACCTTTATATAGTGTAGAAAGGCATCCTGAAGCCTGGAAAGTCATTAATTTGATTGTCCAGTATTTCCTTCATGAGATATTGCAACACTTAGAAAAAGTGTACAGCGCCAGCAGACAATGAATTTTCAGCACTAAAAAAACGAAACTTCATTAACAGCTAAACTAAACGTTTCCAATGTAAATTTCCACCCTTATATAGTGTAAAAATACATCCTGAAGCCTGGGCAGTCATTAATTTGATTGTCCAATATTTCCCTTATGAGATAATGCCTCTCATAGCAAATGTGTACAGCGCGAGCTGAAAATGCATTTACAGCACTAAAAAACCAAACTTTTATAACAGCTAAACCAAACGTTTCCAATGTAAATTTCCACCTTTATATAGTGTAGAAAGGCATCCTGAAGCCTGGAAAGTCATTAATTTGATTGTCCAGTATTTCCTTCATGAGATATTGCAACACTTAGAAAAAGTGTACAGCGCCAGCAGACAATGAATTTTCAGCACTAAAAAAACGAAACTTCATTAACAGCTAAACCAAACGTTTCCAATGTAAATTTCCACATTTATAGAGTGTAAAAAGGCATCCTGAAGCCTGGGAAGTCATTAATTTGATTGTCCAGTATTTCCCTTATGAGATAATGCCTCACATAGCAAATGTGTACAGTGCGAGCTGAAAATGCATTTTCAGCACTAAAAAACCAAACTTTTATAACAGCTAAACCAAACGTTTCCAATGTAAATTTCCACCTTTATATAGTGTAAAAAGACATCCTGAAGCCTGGGCAGTCATTAATTTGATTGTCCAATATTTCCCTTTTGAGATAATGCCTCTCATAGCAAATGTGTACAGCGCGAGCTGAAAATGCATTTACAGCACTAAAAAACCAAACTTTTATAACAGCTAAACCAAACGTTTCCAATGTACATTTCCACCTTTATATAGTGTAGAAAGGCATCCTGAAGCCTGGAAAGTCATTAATTTGATTGTCCAGTATTTCCTTCATGAGATATTGCAACACTTAGAAAAAGTGTACAGCGCCAGCAGACAATGAATTTTCAGCACTAAAAAAACGAAACTTCATGAACAGCTAAACTAAACGTTTCCGATGTAAATTTCCACCCTTATATAGTGTAAAAAGACATCCTGAAGCCTGGGCAGTCATTAATTTGATTGTCTAATATTTCCCTTATGAGATAATGCCTCTCATAGCAAATGTGTACAGCGCGAGCTGAAAATGCATTTACAGCACTAAAAAACCAAACTTTTATAACAGCTAAACCAAACGTTTCCAATGTACATTTCCACCTTTATATAGTGTAGAAAGGCATCCTGAAGCCTGGAAAGTCATTAATTTGATTGTCCAGTATTTCCTTCATGAGATATTGCAACACTTAGAAAAAGTGTACAGCGCCAGCAGACAATGAATTTTCAGCACTAAAAAAACGAAACTTCATTAACAGCTAAACTAAACGTTTCCAATGTATATTTCCACCTTTATATAGTGTAAAAAGACATCCTGAAGCCTGGGCAGTCATTAATTTGATTGTCCAATATTTCCCTTATGAGATAATGCCTCTCATAGCAAATGTGTACAGCGCGAGCTGAAAATGCATTTACAGCACTAAAAAAACAAACTTTTATAACAGCTAAACCAAACGTTTCCAATGTAAATTTCCACCTTTATATAGTGTAAAAAGACATCCTGAAGCCTGGGCAGTCATTAATTTGATTGTCCAGTATTTCCCTTATGAGATAATGCCTCACATAGCAAATGTGGACAGTGCGAGCTGAAAATTCATTTTCAGCACTAAAAAAACCAAACTTTTATAACAGCTAAACCAAACGTTTCCAATGTAAATTTCCACCTTTATATAGTGTAAAAAGACATCCTGAAGCCTGGGCAGTCATTAATTTGATTGTCCAGTATTTCCCTTATGAGATAATGCCTCACACAGCAAATGTGTACAGTGCGAGCTGAAAATGCATTTTCAGCACTAAAAAAACAAACTTTTATAACAGCTAAACCAAACGTTTCCAATGTACATTTCCACCTTTATATAGTGTAGAAAGGCATCCTGAAGCCTGGAAAGTCATTAATTTGATTGTCCAGTATTTCCTTCATGAGATATTGCAACACATAGAAAAAGTGTACAGCGCCAGCAGACAATGAATTTTCAGCACTAAAAAAACGAAACTTCATTAACAGCTAAACTAAACGTTTCCAATGTAAATTTCCACCTTTATATAGTGTAAAAAGACATCCTGAAGCCTGGGCAGTCATTAATTTGATTGTCCAATATTTCCCTTCTGAGATAATGCCTCTAATAGCAAATGTGTACAGCGCGAGCTGAAAATGCATTTACAGCACTAAAAAACCAAACTTTTATAACAGCTAAACCAAACGTTTCCAATGTACATTTCCACCTTTATATAGTGTAGAAAGGCATCCTGAAGCCTGGAAAGTAATTAATTTGATTGTCCAGTATTTCCTTCATGAGATATTGCAACACATAGAAAAAGTGTACAGCGCCAGCAGACAATGAATTTTCAGCACTAAAAAAACGAAACTTCATTAACAGCTAAACTAAACGTTTCCAATGTAAATTTCCACCTTTATATAGTGTAGAAAGGCATCCTGAAGCCTGGAAAGTCATTAATTTGATTGTCCAGTATTTCCTTCATGAGATATTGCAACACTTAGAAAAAGTGTACAGCGCCAGCAGACAATGAATTTTCAGCACTAAAAAAACGAAACTTCATTAACAGCTAAACTAAACGTTTCCAATGTAAATTTCCACCCTTATATAGTGTAAAAAGACATCCTGAAGCCTGGGCAGTCATTAATTTGATTGTCCAATATTTCCCTTATGAGATAATGCTTCTCATAGCAAATGTGTACAGCGCGAGCTGAAAATGCATTTACAGCACTAAAAAACCAAACTTTTATAACAGCTAAACCAAACGTTTCCAATGTAAATTTCCACCTTTATATAGTGTAGAAAGGCATCCTGAAGCCTGGAAAGTCATTAATTTGATTGTCCAGTATTTCCTTCATGAGATATTGCAACACTTAGAAAAAGTGTACAGCGCCAGCAGACAATGAATTTTCAGCACTAAAAAAACGAAACTTCATTAACAGCTAAACCAAACGTTTCCAATGTAAATTTCCACATTTATAGAGTGTAAAAAGGCATCCTGAAGCCTGGGAAGTCATTAATTTGATTGTCCAGTATTTCCCTTATGAGATAATGCCTCACATAGCAAATGTGTACAGTGCGAGCTGAAAATGCATTTTCAGCACTAAAAAACCAAACTTTTATAACAGCTAAACCAAACGTTTCCAATGTAAATTTCCACCTTTATATAGTGTAAAAAGACATCCTGAAGCCTGGGCAGTCATTAATTTGATTGTCCAGTATTTCCCTTATGAGATAATGCCTCACACAGCAAATGTGTACAGTGCGAGCTGAAAATGCATTTTCAGCACTAAAAAAACCAAACTTTTATCACAGCTAAACCAAACGTTTCCAATGTAAATTTCCACCTTTATATAGTGTAAAAAGACATCCTGAAGCCTGGGCAGTCATTAATTTGATTGTCCAATATTTCCCTTCTGAGATAATGCCTCTCATAGCAAATGTGTACAGCGCGAGCTGAAAATGCATTTACAGCACTAAAAAACCAAACTTTTATAACAGCTAAACCAAACGTTTCCAATGTACATTTCCACCTTTATATAGTGTAGAAAGGCATCCTGAAGCCTGGAAAGTCATTAATTTGATTGTCCAGTATTTCCTTCATGAGATATTGCAACACTTAGAAAAAGTGTACAGCGCCAGCAGACAATGAATTTTCAGCACTAAAAAAACGAAACTTCATTAACAGCTAAACTAAACGTTTCCAATGTAAATTTCCACCCTTATATAGTGTAAAAATACATCCTGAAGCCTGGGCAGTCATTAATTTGATTGTCCAATATTTCCCTTATGAGATAATGCCTCTCATAGCAAATGTGTACAGCGCGAGCTGAAAATGCATTTACAGCACTAAAAAACCAAACTTTTATAACAGCTAAACCAAACGTTTCCAATGTAAATTTCCACCTTTATATAGTGTAGAAAGGCATCCTGAAGCCTGGAAAGTCATTAATTTGATTGTCCAGTATTTCCTTCATGAGATATTGCAACACTTAGAAAAAGTGTACAGCGCCAGCAGACAATGAATTTTCAGCACTAAAAAAACGAAACTTCATTAACAGCTAAACCAAACGTTTCCAATGTAAATTTCCACATTTATAGAGTGTAAAAAGGCATCCTGAAGCCTGGGAAGTCATTAATTTGATTGTCCAGTATTTCCCTTATGAGATAATGCCTCACATAGCAAATGTGTACAGTGCGAGCTGAAAATGCATTTTCAGCACTAAAAAAACAAACTTTTATAACAGCTAAACCAAACGTTTCCAATGTAAATTTCCACCTTTATATAGTGTAAAAAGACATCCTGAAGCCTGGGCAGTCATTAATTTGATTGTCCAGTATTTCCCTTATGAGATAATGCCTCACATAGCAAATGTGTACAGTGCGAGCTGAAAATGCATTTTCAGCACTAAAAAAACCAAACTTTTATAACAGCTAAACCAAACGTTTCCAATGTAAATTTCCACCTTTATATAGTGTAAAAAGACATCCTGAAGCCTAGGCAGTCATTAATTTGATTGTCCAATATTTCCCTTATGAGACAATGCCTCTCATAGCAAATGTGTACAGCGCGAGCTGAAAATGCATTTTCAGCACTAAAAAAACAAACTTTTATAACAGCTAAACCAAACGTTTCCAATGTACATTTCCACCTTTATATAGTGTAGAAAGGCATCCTGAAGCCTGGAAAGTCATTGATTTGATTGTCCAGTATTTCCTTCATGAGATATTGCAACACTTAGAAAAAGTGTACAGCGCCAGCAGACAATGAATTTTCAGCACTAAAAAAACGAAACTTCATTAACAGCTAAACTAAACGTTTCCAATGTAAATTTCCAACTTTATATAGAGTAAAAAGACATCCTGAAGCCTGGGCAGCCATTAATTTGATTGTCCAATATTTCCCTTATGAGATAATGCCTCTCGTAGCAAATGTGTACAGCGCGAGCTGAAAATGCATTTACAGCACTAAAAAACCAAACTTTTATAACAGCTAAACCAAACGTTTCCAATGTAAATTTCCACCTTTATATAGTGTAAAAAGACATCCTGAAGCCTGGGCAGTCATTAATTTGATTGTCCAATATTTCCCTTATGAGATAATGCCTCTCATAGCAAATGTGTACAGCGCGAGCTGAAAATGCATTTACAGCACTAAAAAACCAAACTTTTATAACAGCTAAACCAAACGTTTCCAATGTAAATTTCCACCTTTATATAGTGTAGAAAGGCATCCTGAAGCCTGGAAAGTCATTAATTTGATTGTCCAGTATTTCCTTCATGAGATATTGCAACACTTAGAAAAAGTGTACAGCGCCAGCAGACAATGAATTTTCAGCACTAAAAAAAACGAAACTTCATTAACAGCTAAACTAAACGTTTCCAATGTAAATTTCCACCTTTATATAGTGTAAAAAGACATCCTGAAGCCTGGGCAGTCATTAATTTGATTGTCCAATATTTCCCTTCTGAGATAATGCCTCTCATAGCAAATGTGTACAGCGCGAGCTGAAAATGCATTTACAGCACTAAAAAACCAAACTTTTATAACAGCTAAACCAAACGTTTCCAATGTACATTTCCACCTTTATATAGTGTAGAAAGGCATCCTGAAGCCTGGAAAGTCATTAATTTGATTGTCCAGTATTTCCTTCATGAGATATTGCAACACTTAGAAAAAGTGTACAGCGCCAGCAGACAATGAATTTTCAGCACTAAAAAAACGAAACTTCATTAACAGCTAAACTAAACGTTTCCAATGTAAATTTCCACCCTTATATAGTGTAAAAATACATCCTGAAGCCTGGGCAGTCATTAATTTGATTGTCCAATATTTCCCTTATGAGATAATGCCTCTCATAGCAAATGTGTACAGCGCGAGCTGAAAATGCATTTACAGCACTAAAAAACCAAACTTTTATAACAGCTAAACCAAACGTTTCCAATGTAAATTTCCACCTTTATATAGTGTAGAAAGGCATCCTGAAGCCTGGAAAGTCATTAATTTGATTGTCCAGTATTTCCTTCATGAGATATTGCAACACTTAGAAAAAGTGTACAGCGCCAGCAGACAATGAATTTTCAGCACTAAAAAAACGAAACTTCATTAACAGCTAAACCAAACGTTTCCAATGTAAATTTCCACATTTATAGAGTGTAAAAAGGCATCCTGAAGCCTGGGAAGTCATTAATTTGATTGTCCAGTATTTCCCTTATGAGATAATGCCTCACATAGCAAATGTGTACAGTGCGAGCTGAAAATGCATTTTCAGCACTAAAAAAACAAACTTTTATAACAGCTAAACCAAACGTTTCCAATGTAAATTTCCACCTTTATATAGTGTAAAAAGACATCCTGAAGCCTGGGCAGTCATTAATTTGATTGTCCAGTATTTCCCTTATGAGATAATGCCTCACATAGCAAATGTGTACAGTGCGAGCTGAAAATGCATTTTCAGCACTAAAAAAACCAAACTTTTATAACAGCTAAACCAAACGTTTCCAATGTAAATTTCCACCTTTATATAGTGTAAAAAGACATCCTGAAGCCTAGGCAGTCATTAATTTGATTGTCCAATATTTCCCTTATGAGACAATGCCTCTCATAGCAAATGTGTACAGCGCGAGCTGAAAATGCATTTTCACACTAAAAAAACAAACTTTTATAACAGCTAAACCAAACGTTTCCAATGTACATTTCCACCTTTATATAGTGTAGAAAGGCATCCTGAAGCCTGGAAAGTCATTGATTTGATTGTCCAGTATTTCCTTCATGAGATATTGCAACACTTAGAAAAAGTGTACAGCGCCAGCAGACAATGAATTTTCAGCACTAAAAAAACGAAACTTCATTAACAGCTAAACTAAACGTTTCCAATGTAAATTTCCAACTTTATATAGAGTAAAAAGACATCCTGAAGCCTGGGCAGCCATTAATTTGATTGTCCAATATTTCCCTTATGAGATAATGCCTCTCGTAGCAAATGTGTACAGCGCGAGCTGAAAATGCATTTACAGCACTAAAAAACCAAACTTTTATAACAGCTAAACCAAACGTTTCCAATGTAAATTTCCACCTTTATATAGTGTAAAAAGACATCCTGAAGCCTGGGCAGTCATTAATTTGATTGTCCAATATTTCCCTTATGAGATAATGCCTCTCATAGCAAATGTGTACAGCGCGAGCTGAAAATGCATTTACAGCACTAAAAAACCAAACTTTTATAACAGCTAAACCAAACGTTTCCAATGTAAATTTCCACCTTTATATAGTGTAGAAAGGCATCCTGAAGCCTGGAAAGTCATTAATTTGATTGTCCAGTATTTCCTTCATGAGATATTGCAACACTTAGAAAAAGTGTACAGCGCCAGCAGACAATGAATTTTCAGCACTAAAAAAAACGAAACTTCATTAACAGCTAAACTAAACGTTTCCAATGTAAATTTCCACCTTTATATAGTGTAAAAAGACATCCTGAAGCCTGGGCAGTCATTAATTTGATTGTCCAATATTTCCCTTATGAGATAATGCCTCTCATAGCAAATGTGTACAGCGCGAGCTGAAAATGCATTTACAGCACTAAAAAACCAAACTTTTATAACAGCTAAACCAAACGTTTCCAATGTAAATTTCCACCTTTATATAGTGTAGAAAGGCATCCTGAAGCCTGGAAAGTCATTAATTTGATTGTCCAGTATTTCCTTCATGAGATATTGCAACACTTAGAAAAAGTGTACAGCGCCAGCAGACAATGAATTTTCAGCACTAAAAAAACGAAACTTCATTAACAGCTAAACCAAACGTTTCCAATGTAAATTTCCACATTTATAGAGTGTAAAAAGGCATCCTGAAGCCTGGGAAGTCATTAATTTGATTGTCCAGTATTTCCCTTATGAGATAATGCCTCACATAGCAAATGTGTACAGTGCGAGCTGAAAATGCATTTTCAGCACTAAAAAACCAAACTTTTATAACAGCTAAACCAAACGTTTCCAATGTAAATTTCCACCTTTTTATAGTGTAAAAAGACATCCTGAAGCCTGGGCAGTCATTAATTTGATTGTCCAATATTTCCCTTTTGAGATAATGCCTCTCATAGCAAATGTGTACAGCGCGAGCTGAAAATGCATTTACAGCACTAAAAAACCAAACTTTTATAACAGCTAAACCAAACGTTTCCAATGTACATTTCCACCTTTATATAGTGTAGAAAGGCATCCTGAAGCCTGGAAAGTCATTAATTTGATTGTCCAGTATTTCCTTCATGAGATATTGCAACACTTAGAAAAAGTGTACAGCGCCAGCAGACAATGAATTTTCAGCACTAAAAAAACGAAACTTCATTAACAGCTAAACTAAACGTTTCCGATGTAAATTTCCACCCTTATATAGTGTAAAAAGACATCCTGAAGCCTGGGCAGTCATTAATTTGATTGTCTAATATTTCCCTTATGAGATAATGCCTCTCATAGCAAATGTGTACAGCGCGAGCTGAAAATGCATTTTCAGCACTAAAAAACCAAACTTTTATAACAGCTAAACCAAACGTTTCCAATGTACATTTCCACCTTTATATACTGTAGAAAGGCATCCTGAAGCCTGGAAAGTCATTAATTTGATTGTCCAGTATTTCCTTCATGAGATATTGCAACACTTAGAAAAAGTGTACAGCGCCAGCAGACAATGAATTTTCAGCACAAAAAAACGAAACTTCATTAACAGCTAAACCAAACGTTTCCAATGTAAATTTCCACATTTATAGAGTGTAAAAAGGCATCCTGAAGCCTGGGAAGTCATTGATTTGATTGTCCAGTATTTCCCTTATGAGATAATGCCTCACATAGCAAATGTGTACAGTGCGAGCTGAAAATGCATTTTCAGCACTAAAAAACCAAACTTTTATAACAGCTAAACCAAACGTTTCCAATGTAAATTTCCACCTTTATATAGTGTAAAAAGACATCCTGAAGCCTGGGCAGTCATTAATTTGATTGTCCAGTATTTCCCTTATGAGATAATGCCTCACACAGCAAATGTGTACAGTGCGAGCTGAAAATGCATTTTCAGCACTAAAAAAACCAAACTTTTATAACAGCTAAACCAAACGTTTCCAATGTAAATTTCCAGCTTTATATAGTGTAAAAAGACATCCTGAAGCCTGGGCAGTCATTAATTTGATTGTCCAATATTTCCCTTCTGAGATAATGCCTCTCATAGCAAATGTGTACAGCGCGAGCTGAAAATGCATTTACAGCACTAAAAAACCAAACTTTTATAACAGCTAAACCAAACGTTTCCAATGTACATTTCCACCTTTATATAGTGTAGAAAGGCATCCTGAAGCCTGGAAAGTCATTAATTTGATTGTCCAGTATTTCCTTCATGAGATATTGCAACACTTAGAAAAAGTGTACAGCGCCAGCAGACAATGAATTTTCAGCACTAAAAAAACGAAACTTCATTAACAGCTAAACTAAACGTTTCCAATGTAAATTTCCACCCTTATATAGTGTAAAAATACATCCTGAAGCCTGGGCAGTCATTAATTTGATTGTCCAATATTTCCCTTATGAGATAATGCCTCTCATAGCAAATGTGTACAGCGCGAGCTGAAAATGCATTTACAGCACTAAAAAAACCAAACTTTTATAACAGCTAAACCAAACGTTTCCAATGTAAATTTCCACCTTTATATAGTGTAAAAAGACATCCTGAAGCCTGGGCAGTCATAAATTTGATTGTCCAATATTTCCCTTATGAGATAATGCCTCTCATAGCAAATGTGTACAGCGCGAGCTGAAAATGCATTTACAGCACTAAAAAACCAAACTTTTATAACAGCTAAACCAAACGTTTCCAATGTAAATTTCCACCTTTATATAGTGTAGAAAGGCATCCTGAAGCCTGGAAAGTCATTAATTTGATTGTCCAGTATTTCCTTCATGAGATTTTGCAACACTTACAAAAAGTGTACAGCGCCAGCAGACAATGAATTTTCAGCATTAAAAAAACGAAACTTCATTAACAGCTAAACCAAACGTTTCCAATGTAAATTTCCACATTTATAGAGTGTAAAAAGACATCCTGAAGCCTGGGGAGTCATTAATTTGATTGTCCAATATTTCCCTTCTGAGATAATGCCTCTCATAGCAAATGTGTACAGCGCGAGCTGAAAATGCATTTACAGCACTAAAAAACCAAACTTTTATAACAGCTAAACCAAACGTTTCCAATGTACATTTCCACCTTTATATAGTGTAGAAAGGCATCCTGAAGCCTGGAAAGTAATTAATTTGATTGTCCAGTATTTCCTTCATGAGATATTGCAACACATAGAAAAAGTGTACAGCGCCAGCAGACAATGAATTTTCAGCACTAAAAAAACGAAACTTCATTAACAGCTAAACTAAACGTTTCCAATGTAAATTTCCACCTTTATATAGTGTAGAAAGGCATCCTGAAGCCTGGAAAGTCATTAATTTGATTGTCCAGTATTTCCTTCATGAGATATTGCAACACTTAGAAAAAGTGTACAGCGCCAGCAGACAATGAATTTTCAGCACTAAAAAAACGAAACTTCATTAACAGCTAAACTAAACGTTTCCAATGTAAATTTCCACCCTTATATAGTGTAAAAAGACATCCTGAAGCCTGGGCAGTCATTAATTTGATTGTCCAATATTTCCCTTATGAGATAATGCTTCTCATAGCAAATGTGTACAGCGCGAGCTGAAAATGCATTTACAGCACTAAAAAACCAAACTTTTATAACAGCTAAACCAAACGTTTCCAATGTACATTTCCACCTTTATATAGTGTAGAAAGGCATCCTGAAGCCTGGAAAGTCATTAATTTGATTGTCCAGTATTTCCTTCATGAGATATTGCAACACTTAGAAAAAGTGTACAGCGCCAGCAGACAATGAATTTTCAGCACTAAAAAAACGAAACTTCATTAACAGCTAAACTAAACGTTTCCAATGTAAATTTCCACCCTTATATAGTGTAAAAATACATCCTGAAGCCTGGGCAGTCATTAATTTGATTGTCCAATATTTCCCTTATGAGATAATGCCTCTCATAGCAAATGTGTACAGCGCGAGCTGAAAATGCATTTACAGCACTAAAAAAACCAAACTTTTATAACAGCTAAACCAAACGTTTCCAATGTAAATTTCCACCTTTATATAGTGTAAAAAGACATCCTGAAGCCTGGGCAGTCATAAATTTGATTGTCCAATATTTCCCTTATGAGATAATGCCTCTCATAGCAAATGTGTACAGCGCGAGCTGAAAATGCATTTACAGCACTAAAAAACCAAACTTTTATAACAGCTAAACCAAACGTTTCCAATGTAAATTTCCACCTTTATATAGTGTAGAAAGGCATCCTGAAGCCTGGAAAGTCATTAATTTGATTGTCCAGTATTTCCTTCATGAGATTTTGCAACACTTACAAAAAGTGTACAGCGCCAGCAGACAATGAATTTTCAGCATTAAAAAAACGAAACTTCATTAACAGCTAAACCAAACGTTTCCAATGTAAATTTCCACATTTATAGAGTGTAAAAAGACATCCTGAAGCCTGGGGAGTCATTAATTTGATTGTCCAATATTTCCCTTCTGAGATAATGCCTCTCATAGCAAATGTGTACAGCGCGAGCTGAAAATGCATTTACAGCACTAAAAAACCAAACTTTTATAACAGCTAAACCAAACGTTTCCAATGTACATTTCCACCTTTATATAGTGTAGAAAGGCATCCTGAAGCCTGGAAAGTAATTAATTTGATTGTCCAGTATTTCCTTCATGAGATATTGCAACACATAGAAAAAGTGTACAGCGCCAGCAGACAATGAATTTTCAGCACTAAAAAAACGAAACTTCATTAACAGCTAAACTAAACGTTTCCAATGTAAATTTCCACCTTTATATAGTGTAGAAAGGCATCCTGAAGCCTGGAAAGTCATTAATTTGATTGTCCAGTATTTCCTTCATGAGATATTGCAACACTTAGAAAAAGTGTACAGCGCCAGCAGACAATGAATTTTCAGCACTAAAAAAACGAAACTTCATTAACAGCTAAACTAAACGTTTCCAATGTAAATTTCCACCCTTATATAGTGTAAAAAGACATCCTGAAGCCTGGGCAGTCATTAATTTGATTGTCCAATATTTCCCTTATGAGATAATGCTTCTCATAGCAAATGTGTACAGCGCGACCTGAAAATGCATTTACAGCACTAAAAAAACAAACTTTTATAACAGCTAAACCAAACGTTTCCAATGTAAATTTCCACCTTTATATAGTGTAGAAAGGCATCCTGAAGCCTGGAAAGTCATTAATTTGATTGTCCAGTATTTCCTTCATGAGATATTGCAACACTTAGAAAAAGTGTACAGCGCCAGCAGACAATGAATTTTCAGCACTAAAAAAACGAAACTTCATTAACAGCAAAACCAAACGTTTCCAATGTAAATTTCCACATTTATAGAGTGTAAAAAGGCATCCTGAAGCCTGGGAAGTCATTAATTTGATTGTCCAGTATTTCCCTTATGAGATAATGCCTCACATAGCAAATGTGTACAGTGCGAGCTGAAAATGCATTTTCAGCACTAAAAAACCAAACTTTTATAACAGCTAAACCAAACGTTTCCAATGTAAATTTCCACCTTTATATAGTGTAAAAAGACATCCTGAAGCCTGGGCAGTCATTAATTTGATTGTCCAGTATTTCCCTTATGAGATAATGCCTCACACAGCAAATGTGTACAGTGCGAGCTGAAAATGCATTTTCAGCACTAAAAAAACCAAACTTTTATAACAGCTAAACCAAACGTTTCCAATGTAAATTTCCACCTTTATATAGTGTAAAAAGACATCCTGAAGCCTGGGCAGTCATTAATTTGATTGTCCAATATTTCCCTTCTGAGATAATGCCTCTCATAGCAAATGTGTACAGCGCGAGCTGAAAATGCATTTACAGCACTAAAAAACCAAACTTTTATAACAGCTAAACCAAACGTTTCCAATGTACATTTCCACCTTTATATAGTGTAGAAAGGCATCCTGAAGCCTGGAAAGTCATTAATTTGATTGTCCAGTATTTCCTTCATGAGATATTGCAACACTTAGAAAAAGTGTACAGCGCCAGCAGACAATGAATTTTCAGCACTAAAAAAACGAAACTTCATTAACAGCTAAACTAAACGTTTCCAATGTAAATTTCCACCCTTATATAGTGTAAAAATACATCCTGAAGCCTGGGCAGTCATTAATTTGATTGTCCAATATTTCCCTTATGAGATAATGCCTCTCATAGCAAATGTGTACAGCGCGAGCTGAAAATGCATTTACAGCACTAAAAAACCAAACTTTTATAACAGCTAAACCAAACGTTTCCAATGTAAATTTCCACCTTTATATAGTGTAGAAAGGCATCCTGAAGCCTGGAAAGTCATTAATTTGATTGTCCAGTATTTCCTTCATGAGATATTGCAACACTTAGAAAAAGTGTACAGCGCCAGCAGACAATGAATTTTCAGCACTAAAAAAACGAAACTTCATTAACAGCTAAACCAAACGTTTCCAATGTAAATTTCCACATTTATAGAGTGTAAAAAGGCATCCTGAAGCCTGGGAAGTCATTAATTTGATTGTCCAGTATTTCCCTTATGAGATAATGCCTCACATAGCAAATGTGTACAGTGCGAGCTGAAAATGCATTTTCAGCACTAAAAAAACAAACTTTTATAACAGCTAAACCAAACGTTTCCAATGTAAATTTCCACCTTTATATAGTGTAAAAAGACATCCTGAAGCCTGGGCAGTCATTAATTTGATTGTCCAGTATTTCCCTTATGAGATAATGCCTCACATAGCAAATGTGTACAGTGCGAGCTGAAAATGCATTTTCAGCACTAAAAAAACCAAACTTTTATAACAGCTAAACCAAACGTTTCCAATGTAAATTTCCACCTTTATATAGTGTAAAAAGACATCCTGAAGCCTAGGCAGTCATTAATTTGATTGTCCAATATTTCCCTTATGAGACAATGCCTCTCATAGCAAATGTGTACAGCGCGAGCTGAAAATGCATTTTCAGCACTAAAAAAACAAACTTTTATAACAGCTAAACCAAACGTTTCCAATGTACATTTCCACCTTTATATAGTGTAGAAAGGCATCCTGAAGCCTGGAAAGTCATTGATTTGATTGTCCAGTATTTCCTTCATGAGATATTGCAACACTTAGAAAAAGTGTACAGCGCCAGCAGACAATGAATTTTCAGCACTAAAAAAACGAAACTTCATTAACAGCTAAACTAAACGTTTCCAATGTAAATTTCCAACTTTATATAGAGTAAAAAGACATCCTGAAGCCTGGGCAGCCATTAATTTGATTGTCCAATATTTCCCTTATGAGATAATGCCTCTCGTAGCAAATGTGTACAGCGCGAGCTGAAAATGCATTTACAGCACTAAAAAACCAAACTTTTATAACAGCTAAACCAAACGTTTCCAATGTAAATTTCCACCTTTATATAGTGTAAAAAGACATCCTGAAGCCTGGGCAGTCATTAATTTGATTGTCCAATATTTCCCTTATGAGATAATGCCTCTCATAGCAAATGTGTACAGCGCGAGCTGAAAATGCATTTACAGCACTAAAAAACCAAACTTTTATAACAGCTAAACCAAACGTTTCCAATGTAAATTTCCACCTTTATATAGTGTAGAAAGGCATCCTGAAGCCTGGAAAGTCATTAATTTGATTGTCCAGTATTTCCTTCATGAGATATTGCAACACTTAGAAAAAGTGTACAGCGCCAGCAGACAATGAATTTTCAGCACTAAAAAAAACGAAACTTCATTAACAGCTAAACTAAACGTTTCCAATGTAAATTTCCACCTTTATATAGTGTAAAAAGACATCCTGAAGCCTGGGCAGTCATTAATTTGATTGTCCAATATTTCCCTTATGAGATAATGCCTCTCATAGCAAATGTGTACAGCGCGAGCTGAAAATGCATTTACAGCACTAAAAAAACAAACTTTTATAACAGCTAAACCAAACGTTTCCAATGTAAATTTCCACATTTATAGAGTGTAAAAAGGCATCCTGAAGCCTGGGAAGTCATTAATTTGATTGTCCAGTATTTCCCTTATGAGATAATGCCTCACATAGCAAATGTGTACAGTGCGAGCTGAAAATGCATTTTCAGCACTAAAAAACCAAACTTTTATAACAGCTAAACCAAACGTTTCCAATGTAAATTTCCACCTTTTTATAGTGTAAAAAGACATCCTGAAGCCTGGGCAGTCATTAATTTGATTGTCCAATATTTCCCTTCTGAGATAATGCCTCTCATAGCAAATGTGTACAGCGCGAGCTGAAAATGCATTTACAGCACTAAAAAACCAAACTTTTATAACAGCTAAACCAAACGTTTCCAATGTACATTTCCACCTTTATATAGTGTAGAAAGGCATCCTGAAGCCTGGAAAGTCATTAATTTGATTGTCCAGTATTTCCTTCATGAGATATTGCAACACTTAGAAAAAGTGTACAGCGCTAGCAGACAATGAATTTTCAGCACTAAAAAAACGAAACTTCATTAACAGCTAAACTAAACGTTTCCGATGTAAATTTCCACCCTTATATAGTGTAAAAAGACATCCTGAAGCCTGGGCAGTCATTAATTTGATTGTCTAATATTTCTCTTATGAGATAATGCCTCTCATAGCAAATGTGGACAGCGCGAGCTGAAAATGCATTTACAGCACTAAAAAACCAAACTTTTATAACAGCTAAACCAAACGTTTCCAATGTACATTTCCACCTTTATATAGTGTAGAAAGGCATCCTGAAGCCTGGAAAGTCATTAATTTGATTGTCCAGTATTTCCTTCATGAGATATTGCAACACTTAGAAAAAGTGTACAGCGCCAGCAGACAATGAATTTTCAGCACTAAAAAAACGAAACTTCATTAACAGCTAAACCAAACGTTTCCAATGTAAATTTCCACATTTATAGAGTGTAAAAAGGCATCCTGAAGCCTGGGAAGTCATTAATTTGATTGTCCAGTATTTCCCTTATGAGATAATGCCTCACATAGCAAATGTGTACAGTGCGAGCTGAAAATGCATTTTCAGCACTAAAAAACCAAACTTTTATAACAGCTAAACCAAACGTTTCCAATGTAAATTTCCACCTTTTTATAGTGTAAAAAGACATCCTGAAGCCTGGGCAGTCATTAATTTGATTGTCCAATATTTCCCTTTTGAGATAATGCCTCTCATAGCAAATGTGTACAGCGCGAGCTGAAAATGCATTTACAGCACTAAAAAAACAAACTTTTATAACAGCTAAACCAAACGTTTCCAATGTACATTTCCACCTTTATATAGTGTAGAAAGGCATCCTGAAGCCTGGAAAGTCATTAATTTGATTGTCCAGTATTTCCTTCATGAGATATTGCAACACTTAGAAAAAGTGTACAGCGCCAGCAGACAATGAATTTTCAGCACTAAAAAAAACGAAACTTCATTAACAGCTAAACTAAACGTTTCCAATGTAAATTTCCACCTTTATATAGTGTAAAAAGACATCCTGAAGCCTGGGCAGTCATTAATTTGATTGTCCAATATTTCCCTTATGAGATAATGCCTCTCATAGCAAATGTGTACAGCGCGAGCTGAAAATGCATTTACAGCACTAAAAAACCAAACTTTTATAACAGCTAAACCAAACGTTTCCAATGTAAATTTCCACCTTTATATAGTGTAGAAAGGCATCCTGAAGCCTGGAAAGTCATTAATTTGATTGTCCAGTATTTCCTTCATGAGATATTGCAACACTTAGAAAAAGTGTACAGCGCCAGCAGACAATGAATTTTCAGCACTAAAAAAACGAAACTTCATTAACAGCTAAACCAAACGTTTCCAATGTAAATTTCCACATTTATAGAGTGTAAAAAGGCATCCTGAAGCCTGGGAAGTCATTAATTTGATTGTCCAGTATTTCCCTTATGAGATAATGCCTCACATAGCAAATGTGTACAGTGCGAGCTGAAAATGCATTTTCAGCACTAAAAAACCAAACTTTTATAACAGCTAAACCAAACGTTTCCAATGTAAATTTCCACCTTTTTATAGTGTAAAAAGACATCCTGAAGCCTGGGCAGTCATTAATTTGATTGTCCAATATTTCCCTTTTGAGATAATGCCTCTCATAGCAAATGTGTACAGCGCGAGCTGAAAATGCATTTACAGCACTAAAAAAACAAACTTTTATAACAGCTAAACCAAACGTTTCCAATGTACATTTCCACCTTTATATAGTGTAGAAAGGCATCCTGAAGCCTGGAAAGTCATTAATTTGATTGTCCAGTATTTCCTTCATGAGATATTGCAACACTTAGAAAAAGTGTACAGCGCCAGCAGACAATGAATTTTCAGCACTAAAAAAACGAAACTTCATTAACAGCTAAACTAAACGTTTCCGATGTAAATTTCCACCCTTATATAGTGTAAAAAGACATCCTGAAGCCTGGGCAGTCATTAATTTGATTGTCTAATATTTCCCTTATGAGATAATGCCTCTCATAGCAAATGTGGACAGCGCGAGCTGAAAATGCATTTACAGCACTAAAAAACCAAACTTTTATAACAGCTAAACCAAACGTTTCCAATGTACATTTCCACCTTTATATAGTGTAGAAAGGCATCCTGAAGCCTGGAAAGTCATTAATTTGATTGTCCAGTATTTCCTTCATGAGATATTGCAACACTTAGAAAAAGTGTACAGCGCCAGCAGACAATGAATTTTCAGCACTAAAAAAACGAAACTTCATTAACAGCTAAACCAAACGTTTCCAATGTAAATTTCCACCTTTATATAGTGTAAAAAGACATCCTGAAGCCTGGGCAGTCATTAATTTGATTGTCCAGTATTTCCCTTATGAGATAATGCCTCACACATTTTCAGCACTAAAAAAAACAAACTTTTATAACAGCTAAACCAAACGTTTCCAATGTAAATTTCCACCTTTATATAGTGTAAAAAGACATCCTGAAGCCTGGGCAGTCATTAATTTGATTGTCCAATATTTCCCTTCTGAGATAATGCCTCTCATAGCAAATGTGTACAGCGCGAGCTGAAAATGCATTTACAGCACTAAAAAACCAAACTTTTATAACAGCTAAACCAAACGTTTCCAATGTACATTTCCACCTTTATATAGTGTAGAAAGGCATCCTGAAGCCTGGAAAGTCATTAATTTGATTGTCCAGTATTTCCTTCATGAGATATTGCAACACTTAGAAAAAGTGTACAGCGCCAGCAGACAATGAATTTTCAGCACTAAAAAAACGAAACTTCATTAACAGCTAAACTAAACGTTTCCAATGTAAATTTCCACCCTTATATAGTGTAAAAATACATCCTGAAGCCTGGGCAGTCATTAATTTGATTGTCCAATATTTCCCTTATGAGATAATGCCTCTCATAGCAAATGTGTACAGCGCGAGCTGAAAATGCATTTACAGCACTAAAAAACCAAACTTTTATAACAGCTAAACCAAACGTTTCCAATGTAAATTTCCACCTTTATATAGTGTAGAAAGGCATCCTGAAGCCTGGAAAGTCATTAATTTGATTGTCCAGTATTTCCTTCATGAGATATTGCAACACTTAGAAAAAGTGTACAGCGCCAGCAGACAATGAATTTTCAGCACTAAAAAAACGAAACTTCATTAACAGCTAAACCAAACGTTTCCAATGTAAATTTCCACATTTATAGAGTGTAAAAAGGCATCCTGAAGCCTGGGAAGTCATTAATTTGATTGTCCAGTATTTCCCTTATGAGATAATGCCTCACATAGCAAATGTGTACAGTGCGAGCTGAAAATGCATTTTCAGCACTAAAAAAACAAACTTTTATAACAGCTAAACCAAACGTTTCCAATGTAAATTTCCACCTTTATATAGTGTAAAAAGACATCCTGAAGCCTGGGCAGTCATTAATTTGATTGTCCAATATTTCCCTTATGAGATAATGCTTCTCATAGCAAATGTGTACAGCGCGAGCTGAAAATGCATTTACAGCACTAAAAAACCAAACTTTTATAACAGCTAAACCAAACGTTTCCAATGTACATTTCCACCTTTATATAGTGTAGAAAGGCATCCTGAAGCCTGGAAAGTCATTAATTTGATTGTCCAGTATTTCCTTCATGAGATATTGCAACACTTAGAAAAAGTGTACAGCGCCAGCAGACAATGAATTTTCAGCACTAAAAAAACGAAACTTCATTAACAGCTAAACTAAACGTTTCCAATGTAAATTTCCACCCTTATATAGTGTAAAAATACATCCTGAAGCCTGGGCAGTCATTAATTTGATTGTCCAATATTTCCCTTATGAGATAATGCCTCTCATAGCAAATGTGTACAGCGCGAGCTGAAAATGCATTTACAGCACTAAAAAAACCAAACTTTTATAACAGCTAAACCAAACGTTTCCAATGTAAATTTCCACCTTTATATAGTGTAAAAAGACATCCTGAAGCCTGGGCAGTCATAAATTTGATTGTCCAATATTTCCCTTATGAGATAATGCCTCTCATAGCAAATGTGTACAGCGCGAGCTGAAAATGCATTTACAGCACTAAAAAACCAAACTTTTATAACAGCTAAACCAAACGTTTCCAATGTAAATTTCCACCTTTATATAGTGTAGAAAGGCATCCTGAAGCCTGGAAAGTCATTAATTTGATTGTCCAGTATTTCCTTCATGAGATTTTGCAACACTTACAAAAAGTGTACAGCGCCAGCAGACAATGAATTTTCAGCATTAAAAAAACGAAACTTCATTAACAGCTAAACCAAACGTTTCCAATGTAAATTTCCACATTTATAGAGTGTAAAAAGACATCCTGAAGCCTGGGGAGTCATTAATTTGATTGTCCAATATTTCCCTTCTGAGATAATGCCTCTCATAGCAAATGTGTACAGCGCGAGCTGAAAATGCATTTACAGCACTAAAAAACCAAACTTTTATAACAGCTAAACCAAACGTTTCCAATGTACATTTCCACCTTTATATAGTGTAGAAAGGCATCCTGAAGCCTGGAAAGTAATTAATTTGATTGTCCAGTATTTCCTTCATGAGATATTGCAACACATAGAAAAAGTGTACAGCGCCAGCAGACAATGAATTTTCAGCACTAAAAAAACGAAACTTCATTAACAGCTAAACTAAACGTTTCCAATGTAAATTTCCACCTTTATATAGTGTAGAAAGGCATCCTGAAGCCTGGAAAGTCATTAATTTGATTGTCCAGTATTTCCTTCATGAGATATTGCAACACTTAGAAAAAGTGTACAGCGCCAGCAGACAATGAATTTTCAGCACTAAAAAAACGAAACTTCATTAACAGCTAAACTAAACGTTTCCAATGTAAATTTCCACCCTTATATAGTGTAAAAAGACATCCTGAAGCCTGGGCAGTCATTAATTTGATTGTCCAATATTTCCCTTATGAGATAATGCTTCTCATAGCAAATGTGTACAGCGCGACCTGAAAATGCATTTACAGCACTAAAAAAACAAACTTTTATAACAGCTAAACCAAACGTTTCCAATGTAAATTTCCACCTTTATATAGTGTAGAAAGGCATCCTGAAGCCTGGAAAGTCATTAATTTGATTGTCCAGTATTTCCTTCATGAGATATTGCAACACTTAGAAAAAGTGTACAGCGCCAGCAGACAATGAATTTTCAGCACTAAAAAAACGAAACTTCATTAACAGCAAAACCAAACGTTTCCAATGTAAATTTCCACATTTATAGAGTGTAAAAAGGCATCCTGAAGCCTGGGAAGTCATTAATTTGATTGTCCAGTATTTCCCTTATGAGATAATGCCTCACATAGCAAATGTGTACAGTGCGAGCTGAAAATGCATTTTCAGCACTAAAAAACCAAACTTTTATAACAGCTAAACCAAACGTTTCCAATGTAAATTTCCACCTTTATATAGTGTAAAAAGACATCCTGAAGCCTGGGCAGTCATTAATTTGATTGTCCAGTATTTCCCTTATGAGATAATGCCTCACATAGCAAATGTGTACAGCGCGAGCTGAAAATGCATTTACAGCACTAAAAAAACAAACTTTAATAACAGCTAAACTAAACGTTTCCAATGTAAATTTCCACCTTTATATAGTGTAAAAAGACATCCTGAAGCCTGGGCAGTCATTAATTTGATTGTCCAATATTTCCCTTATGAGATAATGCCTCTCATAGCAAATGTGTACAGCGCGAGCTGAAAATGCATTTACTGCACTAAAAAACCAAACTTTTATAACAGCTAAACCAAACGTTTCCAATGTAAATTTCCACCTTTATATAGTGTAAAAAGACATCCTGAAGCCTGGGCAGTCATTAATTTGATTGTCCAATATTTCCCTTATGAGATAATGCCTCTCATAGCAAATGTGTACAGCGCGAGCTGAAAATGTATTTACAGCACTAAAAAAACAAACTTTTATAACAGCTAAACCAAACGTTTCCAATGTAAATTTCCACCTTTATATAGTGTAGAAAGGCATCCTGAAGCCTGGAAAGTCATAAATTTGATTGTCCAGTATTTCCTTCATGAGATATTGCAACACTTAGAAAAAGTGTACAGCGCCAGCAGACAATGAATTTTCAGCACTAAAAAAACGAAACTTCATTAACAGCTAAACTAAACGTTTCCAATGTATATTTCCACCTTTATATAGTGTAAAAAGACATCCTGAAGCCTGGGCAGTCATTAATTTGATTGTCCAGTATTTCCCTTATGAGATAATGCCTCACATAGCAAATGTGTACAGTGCGAGCTGAAAATGCATTTTAAGCACTAAAAAACCAAACTTTTATAACAGCTAAACCAAACGTTTCCAATGTAAATTTCCACCTTTATATAGTGTAGAAAGGCATCCTGAAGCCTGGAAAGTCATTAATTTGATTGTCCAGTATTTCCTTCATGAGATATTGCAACACTTAGAAAAAGTGTACAGCGCCAGCAGACAATGAATTTTCAGCACTAAAAAAACGAAACTTCATTAACAGCTAAACCAAACGTTTCCAATGTAAATTTCCACATTTATAGAGTGTAAAAAGGCATCCTGAAGCCTGGGAAGTCATTAATTTGATTGTCCAGTATTTCCCTTATGAGATAATGCCTCACATAGCAAATGTGTACAGTGCGAGCTGAAAATGCATTTTCAGCACTAAAAAACCAAACTTTTATAACAGCTAAACCAAACGTTTCCAATGTAAATTTCCACCTTTATATAGTGTAAAAAGACATCCTGAAGCCTGGGCAGTCATTAATTTGATTGTCCAGTATTTCCCTTATGAGATAATGCCTCACATAGCAAATGTGTACAGCGCGAGCTGAAAATGCATTTACAGCACTAAAAAAACAAACTTTAATAACAGCTAAACTAAACGTTTCCAATGTAAATTTCCACCTTTATATAGTGTAAAAAGACATCCTGAAGCCTGGGCAGTCATTAATTTGATTGTCCAATATTTCCCTTATGAGATAATGCCTCTCATAGCAAATGTGTACAGCGCGAGCTGAAAATGCATTTACTGCACTAAAAAACCAAACTTTTATAACAGCTAAACCAAACGTTTCCAATGTAAATTTCTACCTTTATATAGTGTAGAATGGCATCCTGAAGCCTGGAAAGTCATTAATTTGATTGTCCAGTATTTCCTTCATGAGATATTGCAACACTTAGAAAAAGTGTACAGCGCCAGCAGACAATGAATTTTCAGCACTAAAAAAACGAAACTTCATTAACAGCTAAACTAAACGTTTCCAATGTATATTTCCACCTTTATATAGTGTAAAAAGACATCCTGAAGCCTGGGCAGTCATTAATTTGATTGTCCAATATTTCCCTTATGAGATAATGCCTCTCATAGTAAATGTGTACAGTGCGAGCTGAAAATGCATTTTCAGCACTAAAAAACCAAACTTTTATAACAGCTAAACCAAACGTTTCCAATGTAAATTTCCACCCTTATATAGTGTAAAAAGACATCCTGAAGCCTGGGCAGTCATTAATTTGATTGTCCAATATTTCCCTTATGAGATAATGCCTCTCATAGCAAATGTGTACAGCGCGAGCTGAAAATGCATTTACAGCACTAAAAAACCAAACTTTTATAACAGCTAAACCAAACGTTTCCAATGTACATTTCCACCTTTATATAGTGTAGAAAGGCATCCTGAAGCCTGGAAAGTCATTAATTTGATTGTCCAGTATTTCCTTCATGAGATATTGCAACACTTAGAAAAAGTGTACAGCGCCAGCAGACAATGAATTTTCAGCACTAAAAAAACGAAACTTCATTAACAGCTAAACTAAAAGTTTCCAATGTATATTTCCACCTTTATATAGTGTAAAAGACATCCTGAGGCCTGGAAAGTCATTAATTTGATTGTCCAGTATTTCCTTCATGAGATATTGCAACACTTAGAAAAAGTGTACAGCGCCAGCAGACAATGAATTTTCAGCACTAAAAAAACGAAACTTCATTAACAGCTAAACCAAACGTTTCCAATGTAAATTTCCACATTTATAGAGTGTAAAAAGACATCCTGAAGCCTGGGCAGTCATTAATTTGATTGTCCAATATTTCCCTTCTGAGATAATGCCTCTCATAGCAAATGTGTACAGCGCGAGCTGAAAATGCATTTACAGCACTAAAAAACCAAACTTTTATAACAGCTAAACCAAACGTTTCCAATGTACATTTCCACCTTTATATAGTGTAGAAAGGCATCCTGAAGCCTGGAAAGTAATTAATTTGATTGTCCAGTATTTCCTTCATGAGATATTGCAACACATAGAAAAAGTGTACAGCGCCAGCAGACAATGAATTTTCAGCACTAAAAAAACGAAACTTCATTAACAGCTAAACTAAACGTTTCCAATGTAAATTTCCACCTTTATATAGTGTAGAAAGGCATCCTGAAGCCTGGAAAGTCATTAATTTGATTGTCCAGTATTTCCTTCATGAGATATTGCAACACTTAGAAAAAGTGTACAGCGCCAGCAGACAATGAATTTTCAGCACTAAAAAAACGAAACTTCATTAACAGCTAAACTAAACGTTTCCAATGTAAATTTCCACCCTTATATAGTGTAAAAAGACATCCTGAAGCCTGGGCAGTCATTAATTTGATTGTCCAATATTTCCCTTATGAGATAATGCTTCTCATAGCAAATGTGTACAGCGCGACCTGAAAATGCATTTACAGCACTAAAAAAACAAACTTTTATAACAGCTAAACCAAACGTTTCCAATGTAAATTTCCACCTTTATATAGTGTAGAAAGGCATCCTGAAGCCTGGAAAGTCATTAATTTGATTGTCCAGTATTTCCTTCATGAGATATTGCAACACTTAGAAAAAGTGTACAGCGCCAGCAGACAATGAATTTTCAGCACTAAAAAAACGAAACTTCATTAACAGCAAAACCAAACGTTTCCAATGTAAATTTCCACATTTATAGAGTGTAAAAAGGCATCCTGAAGCCTGGGAAGTCATTAATTTGATTGTCCAGTATTTCCCTTATGAGATAATGCCTCACATAGCAAATGTGTACAGTGCGAGCTGAAAATGCATTTTCAGCACTAAAAAACCAAACTTTTATAACAGCTAAACCAAACGTTTCCAATGTAAATTTCCACCTTTATATAGTGTAAAAAGACATCCTGAAGCCTGGGCAGTCATTAATTTGATTGTCCAGTATTTCCCTTATGAGATAATGCCTCACATAGCAAATGTGTACAGCGCGAGCTGAAAATGCATTTACAGCACTAAAAAAACAAACTTTAATAACAGCTAAACTAAACGTTTCCAATGTAAATTTCCACCTTTATATAGTGTAAAAAGACATCCTGAAGCCTGGGCAGTCATTAATTTGATTGTCCAATATTTCCCTTATGAGATAATGCCTCTCATAGCAAATGTGTACAGCGCGAGCTGAAAATGCATTTACTGCACTAAAAAACCAAACTTTTATAACAGCTAAACCAAACGTTTCCAATGTAAATTTCCACCTTTATATAGTGTAAAAAGACATCCTGAAGCCTGGGCAGTCATTAATTTGATTGTCCAATATTTCCCTTATGAGATAATGCCTCTCATAGCAAATGTGTACAGCGCGAGCTGAAAATGTATTTACAGCACTAAAAAAACAAACTTTTATAACAGCTAAACCAAACGTTTCCAATGTAAATTTCCACCTTTATATAGTGTAGAAAGGCATCCTGAAGCCTGGAAAGTCATAAATTTGATTGTCCAGTATTTCCTTCATGAGATATTGCAACACTTAGAAAAAGTGTACAGCGCCAGCAGACAATGAATTTTCAGCACTAAAAAAACGAAACTTCATTAACAGCTAAACTAAACGTTTCCAATGTATATTTCCACCTTTATATAGTGTAAAAAGACATCCTGAAGCCTGGGCAGTCATTAATTTGATTGTCCAGTATTTCCCTTATGAGATAATGCCTCACATAGCAAATGTGTACAGTGCGAGCTGAAAATGCATTTTAAGCACTAAAAAACCAAACTTTTATAACAGCTAAACCAAACGTTTCCAATGTAAATTTCCACCTTTATATAGTGTAGAAAGGCATCCTGAAGCCTGGAAAGTCATTAATTTGATTGTCCAGTATTTCCTTCATGAGATATTGCAACACTTAGAAAAAGTGTACAGCGCCAGCAGACAATGAATTTTCAGCACTAAAAAAACGAAACTTCATTAACAGCTAAACCAAACGTTTCCAATGTAAATTTCCACATTTATAGAGTGTAAAAAGGCATCCTGAAGCCTGGGAAGTCATTAATTTGATTGTCCAGTATTTCCCTTATGAGATAATGCCTCACATAGCAAATGTGTACAGTGCGAGCTGAAAATGCATTTTCAGCACTAAAAAACCAAACTTTTATAACAGCTAAACCAAACGTTTCCAATGTAAATTTCCACCTTTTTATAGTGTAAAAAGACATCCTGAAGCCTGGGCAGTCATTAATTTGATTGTCCAATATTTCCCTTTTGAGATAATGCCTCTCATAGCAAATGTGTACAGCGCGAGCTGAAAATGCATTTACAGCACTAAAAAAACAAACTTTTATAACAGCTAAACCAAACGTTTCCAATGTACATTTCCACCTTTATATAGTGTAGAAAGGCATCCTGAAGCCTGGAAAGTCATTAATTTGATTGTCCAGTATTTCCTTCATGAGATATTGCAACACTTAGAAAAAGTGTACAGCGCCAGCAGACAATGAATTTTCAGCACTAAAAAAACGAAACTTCATTAACAGCTAAACTAAACGTTTCCGATGTAAATTTCCACCCTTATATAGTGTAAAAAGACATCCTGAAGCCTGGGCAGTCATTAATTTGATTGTCTAATATTTCCCTTATGAGATAATGCCTCTCATAGCAAATGTGGACAGCGCGAGCTGAAAATGCATTTACAGCACTAAAAAACCAAACTTTTATAACAGCTAAACCAAACGTTTCCAATGTACATTTCCACCTTTATATAGTGTAGAAAGGCATCCTGAAGCCTGGAAAGTCATTAATTTGATTGTCCAGTATTTCCTTCATGAGATATTGCAACACTTAGAAAAAGTGTACAGCGCCAGCAGACAATGAATTTTCAGCACTAAAAAAACGAAACTTCATTAACAGCTAAACCAAACGTTTCCAATGTAAATTTCCACCTTTATATAGTGTAAAAAGACATCCTGAAGCCTGGGCAGTCATTAATTTGATTGTCCAGTATTTCCCTTATGAGATAATGCCTCACACAGCAAATGTGTACAGTGCGAGCTGAAAATGCATTTTCAGCACTAAAAAAAACAAACTTTTATAACAGCTAAACCAAACGTTTCCAATGTAAATTTCCACCTTTATATAGTGTAAAAAGACATCCTGAAGCCTGGGCAGTCATTAATTTGATTGTCCAATATTTCCCTTCTGAGATAATGCCTCTCATAGCAAATGTGTACAGCGCGAGCTGAAAATGCATTTACAGCACTAAAAAACCAAACTTTTATAACAGCTAAACCAAACGTTTCCAATGTACATTTCCACCTTTATATAGTGTAGAAAGGCATCCTGAAGCCTGGAAAGTCATTAATTTGATTGTCCAGTATTTCCTTCATGAGATATTGCAACACTTAGAAAAAGTGTACAGCGCCAGCAGACAATGAATTTTCAGCACTAAAAAAACGAAACTTCATTAACAGCTAAACTAAACGTTTCCAATGTAAATTTCCACCCTTATATAGTGTAAAAATACATCCTGAAGCCTGGGCAGTCATTAATTTGATTGTCCAATATTTCCCTTATGAGATAATGCCTCTCATAGCAAATGTGTACAGCGCGAGCTGAAAATGCATTTACAGCACTAAAAAAACCAAACTTTTATAACAGCTAAACCAAACGTTTCCAATGTAAATTTCCACCTTTATATAGTGTAAAAAGACATCCTGAAGCCTGGGCAGTCATTAATTTGATTGTCCAGTATTTCCCTTATGAGATAATGCCTCACATAGCAAATGTGTACAGCGCGAGCTGAAAATGCATTTACAGCACTAAAAAAACAAACTTTAATAACAGCTAAACTAAACGTTTCCAATGTAAATTTCCACCTTTATATAGTGTAAAAAGACATCCTGAAGCCTGGGCAGTCATTAATTTGATTGTCCAATATTTCCCTTATGAGATAATGCCTCTCATAGCAAATGTGTACAGCGCGAGCTGAAAATGCATTTACTGCACTAAAAAACCAAACTTTTATAACAGCTAAACCAAACGTTTCCAATGTAAATTTCCACCTTTATATAGTGTAAAAAGACATCCTGAAGCCTGGGCAGTCATTAATTTGATTGTCCAATATTTCCCTTATGAGATAATGCCTCTCATAGCAAATGTGTACAGCGCGAGCTGAAAATGCATTTACAGCACTAAAAAACCAAACTTTTATAACAGCTAAACCAAACGTTTCCAATGTAAATTTCCACCTTTATATAGTGTAGAAAGGCATCCTGAAGCCTGGAAAGTCATTAATTTGATTGTCCAGTATTTCCTTCATGAGATATTGCAACACTTAGAAAAAGTGTACAGCGCCAGCAGACAATGAATTTTCAGCACTAAAAAAACGAAACTTCATTAACAGCTAAACCAAACGTTTCCAATGTAAATTTCCACATTTATAGAGTGTAAAAAGGCATCCTGAAGCCTGGGAAGTCATTAATTTGATTGTCCAGTATTTCCCTTATGAGATAATGCCTCACACAGCAAATGTGTACAGTGCGAGCTGAAAATGCATTTTCAGCACTAAAAAACCAAACTTTTATAACAGCTAAACCAAACGTTTCCAATGTAAATTTCCACCTTTATATAGTGTAAAAAGACATCCTGAAGCCTGGGCAGTCATTAATTTGATTGTCCAGTATTTCCCTTATGAGATAATGCCTCACACAGCAAATGTGTACAGTGCGAGCTGAAAATGCATTTTCAGCACTAAAAAAACCAAACTTTTATAACAGCTAAACCAAACGTTTCCAATGTAAATTTCCACCTTTATATAGTGTAAAAAGACATCCTGAAGCCTGGGCAGTCATTAATTTGATTGTCCAATATTTCCCTTCTGAGATAATGCCTCTCATAGCAAATGTGTACAGCGCGAGCTGAAAATGCATTTACAGCACTAAAAAACCAAACTTTTATAACAGCTAAACCAAACGTTTCCAATGTACATTTCCACCTTTATATAGTGTAGAAAGGCATCCTGAAGCCTGGAAAGTCATTAATTTGATTGTCCAGTATTTCCTTCATGAGATATTGCAACACTTAGAAAAAGTGTACAGCGCCAGCAGACAATGAATTTTCAGCACTAAAAAAACGAAACTTCATTAACAGCTAAACTAAACGTTTCCAATGTAAATTTCCACCCTTATATAGTGTAAAAAGACATCCTGAAGCCTGGGCAGTCATTAATTTGATTGTCCAATATTTCCCTTATGAGATAATGCTTCTCATAGCAAATGTGTACAGCGCGAGCTGAAAATGCATTTACAGCACTAAAAAAACAAACTTTTATAACAGCTAAACCAAACGTTTCCAATGTAAATTTCCACCTTTATATAGTGTAGAAAGGCATCCTGAAGCCTGGAAAGTCATTAATTTGATTGTCCAGTATTTCCTTCATGAGATATTGCAACACTTAGAAAAAGTGTACAGCGCCAGCAGACAATGAATTTTCAGCACTAAAAAAACGAAACTTCATTAACAGCTAAACCAAACGTTTCCAATGTAAATTTCCACATTTATAGAGTGTAAAAAGGCATCCTGAAGCCTGGGAAGTCATTAATTTGATTGTCCAGTATTTCCCTTATGAGATAATCCCTCACATAGCAAATGTGTACAGTGCGAGCTGAAAATGCATTTTCAGCACTAAAAAACCAAACTTTTATAACAGCTAAACCAAACGTTTCCAATGTAAATTTCCACCTTTATATAGTGTAAAAAGACATCCTGAAGCCTGGGCAGTCATTAATTTGATTGTCCAATATTTCCCTTATGAGATAATGCCTCTCATAGCAAATGTGTACAGCGCGAGCTGAAAATGCATTTACAGCACTAAAAAACCAAACTTTTATAACAGCTAAACCAAACGTTTCAAATGTAAATTTCCACCTTTATATAGTGTAGAAAGGCATCCTGAAGCCTGGAAAGTCATTAATTTGATTGTCCAGTATTTCCTTCATGAGATATTGCAACACTTAGAAAAAGTGTACAGCGCCAGCAGACAATGAATTTTCAGCACTAAAAAAACAAAACTTCATTAACAGCTAAACCAAACGTTTCCAATGTAAATTTCCACATTTATAGAGTGTAAAAAGGCATCCTGAAGCCTGGGCAGTCATTAATTTGATTGTCCAGTATTTCCCTTATGAGATAATGCCTCACATAGCAAATGTGTACAGTGCGAGCTGAAAATGCATTTTCAGCACTAAAAAACCAAACTTTTATAACAGCTAAACCAAACGTTTCCAATGTAAATTTCCACCTTTATATAGTGTAAAAAGACATCCTGAAGCCTGGGCAGTCATTAATTTGATTGTCCAGTATTTCCCTTATGAGATAATGCCTCACATAGCAAATGTGTACAGTGCGAGCTGAAAATGCATTTTCAGCACTAAAAAAACCAAACTTTTATAACAGCTAAACCAAACGTTTCCAATGTAAATTTCCACCTTTATATAGTGTAAAAAGACATCCTGAAGCCTGGGCAGTCATTAATTTGATTGTCCAATATTTCCCTTATGAGATAATGCCTCTCATAGCAAATGTGTACAGCGCGAGCTGAAAATGCATTTACAGCACTAAAAAACCAAACTTTTATAACAGCTAAACCAAACGTTTCCAATGTACATTTCCACCTTTATATAGTGTAGAAAGGCATCCTGAAGCCTGGAAAGTCATTAATTTGATTGTCCAGTATTTCCTTCATGAGATATTGCAACACTTAGAAAAAGTGTACAGCGCCAGCAGACAATGAATTTTCAGCACTAAAAAAACGAAACTTCATTAACAGCTAAACTAAACGTTTCCAATGTAAATTTCCACCCTTATATAGTGTAAAAAGACATCCTGAAGCCTGGGCAGTCATTAATTTGATTGTCCAATATTTCCCTTATGAGATAATGCCTCTCATAGCAAATGTGTACAGTGCGAGCTGAAAATGCATTTACAGCACTAAAAAAACAAACTTTTATAACAGCTAAACCAAACGTTTCCAATGTAAATTTCCACCTATATATAGTGTAAAAAGACATCCTGAAGCCTGGGCAGTCATTAATTTGATTGTCCAATATTTCCCTTATGAGATAATGCCTCTCATAGCAAATGTGTACAGCGCGAGCTGAAAATGCATTTACAGCACTAAAAAACCAAACTTTTATAACAGCTAAACCAAACGTTTCCAATGTAAATTTCCACCTTTATATAGTGTAGAAAGGCATCCTGAAGCCTCGAAAGTCATTAATTTGATTGTCCAGTATTTCCTTCATGAGATATTGCAACACTTAGAAAAAGTGTACAGCGCCAGCAGACAATGAATTTTCAGCACTAAAAAAACGAAACTTCATTAACAGCTAAACCAAACGTTTCCAATGTAAATTTCCACATTTATAGAGTGTAAAAAGGCATCCTGAAGCCTGGGAAGTCATTAATTTGATTGTCCAGTATTTCCCTTATGAGATAATGCCTCACATAGCAAATGTGTACAGTGCGAGCTGAAAATGCATTTACAGCACTAAAAAAAAAAACTTTTATAACAGCTAAACCAAACGTTTCCAATGTAAATTTCCACCTTTATATAGTGTAGAAAGGCATCCTGAAGCCTGGAAAGTCATTAATTTGATTGTCCAGTATTTCCTTCATGAGATATTGCAACACTTTGAAAAAGTGTACAGCGCCAGCAGACAATGAATTTTCAGCACTAAATAAACGAAACTTCATTAACAGCTAAACCAAACGTTTCCAATGTAAATTTCCACCTTTATATAGTGTAAAAAGACATCCTGAAGCCTGGGCAGTCATTAATTTGATTGTCCAATATTTCCCTTATGAGATAATGCCTCTCATAGCAAATGTGTACAGCGCGAGCTGAAAATGCATTTACAGCACTAAAAAACCAAACTTTTATAACAGCTAAACCAAACGTTTCAAATGTAAATTTCCACCTTTATATAGTGTAGAAAGGCATCCTGAAGCCTGGAAAGTCATTAATTTGATTGTCCAGTATTTCCTTCATGAGATATTGCAACACTTAGAAAAAGTGTACAGCGCCAGCAGACAATGAATTTTCAGCACTAAAAAAACGAAACTTCATTAACAGCTAAACCAAACGTTTCCAATGTAAATTTCCACATTTATAGAGTGTAAAAAGGCATCCTGAAGCCTGGGCAGTCATTAATTTGATTGTCCAGTATTTCCCTTATGAGATAATGCCTCACATAGCAAATGTGTACAGTGCGAGCTGAAAATGCATTTTCAGCACTAAAAAACCAAACTTTTATAACAGCTAAACCAAACGTTTCCAATGTAAATTTCCACCTTTATATAGTGTAAAAAGACATCCTGAAGCCTGGGCAGTCATTAATTTGATTGTCCAGTATTTCCCTTATGAGATAATGCCTCACATAGCAAATGTGTACAGTGCGAGCTGAAAATGCATTTTCAGCACTAAAAAAAACAAACTTTTATAACAGCTAAACCAAACGTTTCCAATGTAAATTTCCACCTTTATATAGTGTAAAAAGACATCCTGAAGCCTGGGCAGTCATTAATTTGATTGTCCAATATTTCCCTTATGAGATAATGCCTCTCATAGCAAATGTGTACAGCGCGAGCTGAAAATGCATTTACAGCACTAAAAAACCAAACTTTTATAACAGCTAAACCAAACGTTTCCAATGTACATTTCCACCTTTATATAGTGTAGAAAGGCATCCTGAAGCCTGGAAAGTCATTAATTTGATTGTCCAGTATTTCCTTCATGAGATATTGCAACACTTAGAAAAAGTGTACAGCGCCAGCAGACAATGAATTTTCAGCACTAAAAAAACGAAACTTCATTAACAGCTAAACTAAACGTTTCCAATGTAAATTTCCACCCTTATATAGTGTAAAAAGACATCCTGAAGCCTGGGCAGTCATTAATTTGATTGTCCAATATTTCCCTTATGAGATAATGCCTCTCATAGCAAATGTGTACAGTGCGAGCTGAAAATGCATTTACAGCACTAAAAAAACAAACTTTTATAACAGCTAAACCAAACGTTTCCAATGTAAATTTCCACCTATATATAGTGTAAAAAGACATCCTGAAGCCTGGGCAGTCATTAATTTGATTGTCCAATATTTCCCTTATGAGATAATGCCTCTCATAGCAAATGTGTACAGCGCGAGCTGAAAATGCATTTACAGCACTAAAAAACCAAACTTTTATAACAGCTAAACCAAACGTTTCCAATGTAAATTTCCACCTTTATATAGTGTAGAAAGGCATCCTGAAGCCTGGAAAGTCATTAATTTGATTGTCCAGTATTTCCTTCATGAGATATTGCAACACTTAGAAAAAGTGTACAGCGCCAGCAGACAATGAATTTTCAGCACTAAAAAAACGAAACTTCATTAACAGCTAAACCAAACGTTTCCAATGTAAATTTCCACATTTATAGAGTGTAAAAAGGCATCCTGAAGCCTGGGAAGTCATTAATTTGATTGTCCAGTATTTCCCTTATGAGATAATGCCTCACATAGCAAATGTGTACAGTGCGAGCTGAAAATGCATTTACAGCACTAAAAAAAAAAACTTTTATAACAGCTAAACCAAACGTTTCCAATGTAAATTTCCACCTTTATATAGTGTAGAAAGGCATCCTGAAGCCTGGAAAGTCATTAATTTGATTGTCCAGTATTTCCTTCATGAGATATTGCAACACTTTGAAAAAGTGTACAGCGCCAGCAGACAATGAATTTTCAGCACTAAATAAACGAAACTTCATTAACAGCTAAAGTAAACGTTTCCAATGTAAATTTCCACCTTTATATAGTGTAAAAAGACATCCTGAAGCCTGGGCAGCCATTAATTTGATTGTCCAATATTTCCCTTATGAGATAATGCCTCTCATAGCAAATGTGTACAGTGCGAGCTGAAAATGCATTTACAGCACTAAAAAACCAAACTTTTATAACAGCTAAACCAATCGTTTCCAATGTAAATTTCCACCTTTATATAGTGTAAAAAGACATCCTGAAGCCTGGGCAGTCATTAATTTGATTGTCCAATATTTCCCTTATGAGATAATGCCTCTCATAGCAAATGTGTACAGCGCGAGCTGAAAATGCATTTACAGCACTAAAAAACCAAACTTTTATAACAGCTAAACCAAACGTTTCCAATGTAAATTTCCACCTTTATATAGTGTAGAAAGGCATCCTGAAGCCTGGAAAGTCATTAATTTGATTGTCCAGTATTTCCTTCATGAGATATTGCAACACTTAGAAAAAGTGTACAGCGCCAGCAGACAATGAATTTTCAGCACTAAAAAAAACGAAACTTCATTTACAGCTAAACCAAACGTTTCCAATGTAAATTTCCACATTTATAGAGTGTAAAAAGGCATCCTGAAGCCTGGGAAGTCATTAATTTGATTGTCCAGTATTTCCCTTATGAGATAATGCCTCTCATTGCAAATGTGTACAGCGCGAGCTGAAAATGCATTTTCAGCACTAAAAAAACAAACTTTTATAACACCTAAACCAAACGTTTCCAATGTAAATTTCCTCCTATATATAGTGTAAAAAGGCATCCTGAAGCCTGGAAAGTCATTAATTTGATTGTCCAGTATTTCCTTCATGAGATATTGCAACATTTAGAAAAAGTGTACAGCGCCAGCAGACAATGAATTTTCAGCACTAAAAAAACGAAACTTCATTAACAGCTAAACTAAACGTTTCCAATGTAAATTTCCACCTTTATATAGTGTAAAAAGACATCCTGAAGCCCGGGCAGCCATTAATTTGATTGTCCAATATTTCCCTTATGAGATAATGCCTCTCATAGCAAATGTGTACAGCGCGAGCTGAAAATGCATTTACAGCACTAAAAAACCAAACTTTTATAACAGCTAAACCAAACGTTTCCAATGTAAATTTCCACCTTTATATAGTGTAAAAAGACATCCTGAAGCCTGGGCAGTCATTAATTTGATTGTCCAATATTTCCCTTATGAGATAATGCCTCTCATAGCAAATGTGTACAGCGCGAGCTGAAAATGCATTTACAGCACTAAAAAACCAAACTTTTATAACAGCTTAACCAAACGTTTCCAATGTAAATTTCCACCTTTATATAGTGTAGAAAGGCATCCTGAAGCCTGGAAAGTCATTAATTTGATTGTCCAGTATTTCCTTCATGAGATATTGCAACACTTAGAAAAAGTGTACAGCGCCAGCAGACAATGAATTTTCAGCACTAAAAAAACGAAACTTCATTAACAGCTAAACTAAATGTTTCCAATGTAAATTTCCACCTTTATATAGTGTAAAAAGACATCCTGAAGCCTGGGCAGTCATTAATTTGATTGTCCAATATTTCCCTTATGAGATAATGCCTCTCATAGCAAATGTGTACAGCGCGAGCTGAAAATGCATTTACAGCACTAAAAAACCAAACTTTTATAACAGCTAAACCAAACGTTTCCAATGTAAATTTCCACCTTGAAAGAGTGTAAAAAGACATCCTGAAGCCTGGGCAGTCATTAATTTGATTGTCCAATATTTCCCTTATGAGATAATGCCTCTCATAGCAAATGTGTACAGCGCGAGCTGAAAATGCATTTACAGCACTAAAAAACCAAACTTTTATAACAGCTAAACCAAACGTTTCCAATGTAAATTTCTACCTTTATATAGTGTAGAAAGGCATCCTGAAGCCTGGAAAGTCATTAATTTGATTGTCCAGTATTTCCTTCATGAGATATTGCAACACTTAGAAAAAGTGTACAGCGCCAGCAGACAATGAATTTTCAGCACTAAAAAAACGAAACTTCATTAACAGCTAAACTAAACGTTTCCAATGTAAATTTCCACCTTTATATAGTGTAAAAAGACATCCTGAAGCCTGGGCAGTCATTAATTTGATTGTCCAATATTTCCCTTATGAGATAATGCCTCTCATAGCAAATGTGTACAGCGCGAGCTGAAAATGCATTTACAGCACTAAAAACCCAAACTTTTATAACAGCTAAACCAAACGTTTCCAATGTAAATTTCCACCTTTATATAGTGTAGAAAGGCATCCTGAAGCCTGGAAAGTCATTAATTTGATTGTCCAGTATTTCCTTCATGAGATATTGCAACACTTAGAAAAGGTGTACAGCGCCAGCAGACAATGAATTTTCAGCACTAAAAAAACGAAACTTCATTAACAGCTAAACCAAACGTTTCCAATGTAAATTTCCACATTTATAGAGTGTAAAAATGCATCCTGAAGCCTGGGAAGTCATTAATTTGATTGTCCAGTATTTCCCTTATGAGATAATGCCTCACATAGCAAATGTGTACAGTGCGAGCTGAAAATGCATTTTCAGCACTAAAAAACCAAACTTTTATAACAGCTAAACCAAACGTTTCCAATGTAAATTTCCACCTTTATATAGTGTAAAAAGACATCCTGAAGCCTGGGCAGTCATTAATTTGATTGTCCAATATTTCCCTTATGAGATAATGCCTCTCATAGCAAATGTGTACAGCGCGAGCTGAAAATGCATTTACAGCACTAAAAAACCAAACTTTTATAACAGCTAAACCAAACGTTTCCAATGTAAATTTCCACCTTTATATAGTGTAGAAAGGCATCCTGAAGCCTGGAAAGTCATTAATGTGATTGTCCAGTATTTCCTTCATGAGATATTGCAACACTTAGAAAAAGTGTACAGCGCCAGTAGACAATGAATTTTCAGCACTAAAAAAACGAAACTTCATTAACAGCTAAACTAAACGTTTCCAATGTAAATTTCCACCTTTATATAGTGTAAAAAGACATCCTGAAGCCTGGGCAGTCATTAATTTGATTGTCCAATATTTCCCTTATGAGATAATGCCTCTCATAGCAAATGTGTACAGCGCGAGCTGAAAATGCATTTACAGCACTAAAAAACCAAACTTTTATAACAGCTAAACCAAACGTTTCCAATGTAAATTTCCACCTTTATATAGTGTAGAAAGGCATCCTGGAGCCTGGAAAGTCATTAATTTGATTGTCCAGTATTTCCTTCATGAGATATTGCAACACTTAGAAAAAGTGTACAGCGCCAGCAGACAATGAATTTTCAGCACTAAAAAAACCAAACTTTTATAACAGCTAAACCAAACGTTTCCAATGTAAATTTCCACCTTTATATAGTGTAAAAAGACATCCTGAAGCCTGGGCAGTCATTAATTTGATTGTCCAGTATTTCCCTTATGAGATAATGCCTCACATAGCAAATGTGTACAGCGCGAGCTGAAAATGCATTTACAGCACTAAAAAAAACAAACTTTTATAACAGCTAAACCAAACGTTTCCAATGTAAATTTCCACCTTTATATAGTGTAGAAAGGCATCCTGAAGCCTGGAAAGTCATTAATTTGATTGTCCAGTATTTCCTACATGAGATATTGCAAAACGTAGAAAAAGTGTACAGCGCCAGCAGACAATGAATTTTCAGCACTAAAAAAACGAAACTTCATTAACAGCTAAACCAAACGTTTCCAATGTAAATTTCCACATTTATAGAGTGTAAAAAGGCATCCTGAAGCCTGGGAAGTCATTAATTTGATTGTCCAGTATTTCCCTTATGAGATAATGCCTCACATAGCAAATGTGTACAGTGCGAGCTGAAAATGCATTTTCAGCACTAAAAAACCAAACTTATATAACACCTAAACCAAACGTTTCCAATGTAAATTTCCACCTTTATATAGTGTAAAAAGACATCCTGAAGCCTGGGCAGTCATTAATTTGATTGTCCAATATTTCCCTTATGAGATAATGCCTCTCATAGCAAATGTGTACAGCGCGAGCTGAAAATGCATTTACAGCACTAAAAAACCAAACTTTTATAACAGCTAAACCAAACGTTTCCAATGTAAATTTCCACCTTTATATAGTGTAGAAAGGCATCCTGAAGCCTGGAAAGTCATTAATTTGATTGTCCAGTATTTCCTTCATGAGATATTGCAACATTTAGAAAAAGTGTACAGCGCCAGCAGACAATGAATTTTCAGCACTAAAAAAACGAAACTTCATTAACAGCTAAACTAAACGTTTCCAATGTAAATTTCCACCTTTATATAGTGTAAAAAGACATCCTGAAGCCCGGGCAGCCATTAATTTGATTGTCCAATATTTCCCTTATGAGATAATGCCTCTCATAGCAAATGTGTACAGCGCGAGCTGAAAATGCATTTACAGCACTAAAAAACCAAACTTTTATAACAGCTAAACCAAACGTTTCCAATGTAAATTTCCACCTTTATATAGTGTAAAAAGACATCCTGAAGCTGCGCAGTCATTAATTTGATTGTCCAATATTTCCCTTATGAGATAATGCCTCTCATAGCAAATGTGTACAGCGCGAGCTGAAAATGCATTTACAGCACTAAAAACCCAAACTTTTATAACAGCTAAACCAAACGTTTCCAATGTAAATTTCCACCTTTATATAGTGTAGAAAGGCATCCTGAAGCCTGGAAAGTCATTAATTTGATTGTCCAGTATTTCCTTCATGAGATATTGCAACACTTAGAAAAGGTGTACAGCGACAGCAGACAATGAATTTTCAGCACTAAAAAAACGAAACTTCATTAACAGCTAAACCAAACGTTTCCAATGTAAATTTCCACATTTATAGAGTGTAAAAATGCATCCTGAAGCCTGGGAAGTCATTAATTTGATTGTCCAGTATTTCCCTTATGAGATAATGCCTCACATAGCAAATGTGTACAGTGCGAGCTGAAAATGCATTTTCAGCACTAAAAAACCAAACTTTTATAACAGCTAAACCAAACGTTTCCAATGTAAATTTCCACCTTTATATAGTGTAAAAAGACATCCTGAAGCCTGGGCAGTCATTAATTTGATTGTCCAATATTTCCCTTATGAGATAATGCCTCTCATAGCAAATGTGTACAGCGCGAGCTGAAAATGCATTTACAGCACTAAAAAACCAAACTTTTATAACAGCTAAACCAAACGTTTCCAATGTAAATTTCCACCTTTATATAGTGTAGAAAGGCATCCTGAAGCCTGGAAAGTCATTAATGTGATTGTCCAGTATTTCCTTCATGAGATATTGCAACACTTAGAAAAAGTGTACAGCGCCAGTAGACAATGAATTTTCAGCACTAAAAAAACGAAACTTCATTAACAGCTAAACTAAACGTTTCCAATGTAAATTTCCACCTTTATATAGTGTAAAAAGACATCCTGAAGCCTGGGCAGTCATTGATTTGATTGTCCAATATTTCCCTTATGAGATAATGCCTCTCATAGCAAATGTGTACAGCGCGAGCTGAAAATGCATTTACAGCACTAAAAAACCAAACTTTTATAACAGCTAAACCAAACGTTTCCAATGTAAATTTCCACCTTTATATAGTGTAGAAAGGCATCCTGGAGCCTGGAAAGTCATTAATTTGATTGTCCAGTATTTCCTTCATGAGATATTGCAACACTTAGAAAAGGTGTACAGCGCCAGCAGACAATGAATTTTCAGCACTAAAAAAAACAAACTTTTATAACAGCTAAACCAAACGTTTCCAATGTAAATTTCCACCTTTATATAGTGTAAAAAGACATCCTGAAGCCTGGGCAGTCATTAATTTGATTGTCCAGTATTTCCCTTATGAGATAATGCCTCACATAGCAAATGTGTACAGCGCGAGCTGAAAATGCATTTACAGCACTAAAAAACCAAACTTTTATAACAGCTAAATCAAACGTTTCCAATGTAAATTTCCACCTTTATATAGTGTAGAAAGGCATCCTGAAGCCTGGAAAGTCATTAATTTGATTGTCCAGTATTTCCTACATGAGATATTGCAAAACTTAGAAAAAGTGTACAGCGCCAGCAGACAATGAATTTTCAGCACTAAAAAAACGAAACTTCATTAACAGCTAAACCAAACGTTTCCAATGTAAATTTCCACATTTATAGAGTGTAAAAAGGCATCCTGAAGCCTGGGAAGTCATTAATTTGATTGTCCAGTATTTCCCTTATGAGATAATGCCTCACATAGCAAATGTGTACAGTGCGAGCTGAAAATGCATTTTCAGCACTAAAAAACCAAACTTATATAACACCTAAACCAAACGTTTCCAATGTAACTTTCCACCTTTATATAGTGTAAAAAGACATCCTGAAGCCTGGGCAGTCATTAATTTGATTGTCCAATATTTCCCTTATGAGATAATGCCTCTCATAGCAAATGTGTACAGCGCGAGCTGAAAATGCATTTACAGCACTAAAAAACCAAACTTTTATAACAGCTAAACCAAACGTTTCCAATGTAAATTTCCACCTTTATATAGTGTAGAAAGGCATCCTGAAGCCTGGAAAGTCATTAATTTGATTGTCCAGTATTTCCTTCATGAGATATTGCAACATTTAGAAAAAGTGTACAGCGCCAGCAGACAATGAATTTTCAGCACTAAAAAAACGAAACTTCATTAACAGCTAAACTAAACGTTTCCAATGTAAATTTCCACCTTTATATAGTGTAAAAAGACATCCTGAAGCCCGGGCAGCCATTAATTTGATTGTCCAATATTTCCCTTATGAGATAATGCCTCTCATAGCAAATGTGTACAGCGCGAGCTGAAAATGCATTTACAGCACTAAAAAAACCAAACTTTTATAACAGCTAAACCAAACGTTTCCAATGTAAATTTCCACCTTTATATAGTGTAAAAAGACATCCTGAAGCCTGCGCAGTCATTAATTTGATTGTCCAATATTTCCCTTATGAGATAATGCATCTCATAGCAAATGTGTACAGCGCGAGCTGAAAATGCATTTACAGCACTAAAAAACCAAACTTTTATAACAGCTAAACCAAACGTTTCCAATGTAAATTTCTACCTTTATATAGTGTAGAAAGGCATCCTGAAGCCTGGAAAGTCAATAATTTGATTGTCCAGTATTTCCTTCATGAGATATTGCAACACTTAGAAAAAGTGTACAGCGCCAGCAGACAATGAATTTTCAGCACTAAAAAAACGAAACTTCATTAACAGCTAAACTAAACGTTTCCAATGTAAATTTCCACCTTTATATAGTGTAAAAAGACATTCTGAAGCCTGGGCAGTCATTAATTTGATTGTCCAATATTTCCCTTATGAGATAATGCCTCTCATAGCAAATGTGTACAGCGCGAGCTGAAAATGCATTTACAGCACTAATACCAAACTTTTATAACAGCTAAACCAAACGTTTCCAATGTAAATTTCCACCTTTATATAGTGTAGAAAGGCATCCTGAAGCCTGGAAAGTCATTAATTTGATTGTCCAGTATTTCCTTCATGAGATATTGCAACACTTAGAAAAAGTGTACAGCGCCAGCAGACAATGAATTTTCAGCACTAAAAAAACGAAACTTCATTAACAGCTAAACCAAACGTTTCCAATGTAAATTTCCACATTTATAGAGTGTAAAAAGGCATCCTGAAGCCTGGGAAGTCATTAATTTGATTGTCCAGTATTTCCCTTATGAGATAATGCCTCACATAGCAAATGTGTACAGTGCGAGCTGAAAATGCATTTTCAGCACTAAAAAAACAAACTTTTATAACAGCTAAACTAAACGTTTCCAATGTAAATTTCCACCTTTATATAGTGTAAAAAGACATCCTGAAGCCTGGGCAGTCATTAATTTGATTGTCCAATATTTCCCTTATGAGATAATGCCTCTCATAGCAAATGTGTACAGCGCGAGCTGAAAATGCATTTACAGCACTAAAAAAACAAACTTTTATAACAGCTAAACTAAACGTTTCCAATGTAAATTTCCACCTTTATATAGTGTAAAAAGACATCCTGAAGCCTGGGCAGTCATTAATTTGATTGTCCAATATTTCCCTTATGAGATAATGCCTCTCATAGCAAATGTGTACAGCGCGAGCTGAAAATGCATTTACAGCACTAAAAACCCAAACTTTTATAACAGCTAAACCAAACGTTTCCAATGTAAATTTCCACCTTTATATAGTGTAGAAAGGCATCCTGAAGCCTGGAAAGTCATTAATTTGATTGTCCAGTATTTCCTTCATGAGATATTGCAACACTTAGAAAAAGTGTACAGCGCCAGCAGACAATGAATTTTCAGCACTAAAAAAACGAAACTTCATTAACAGCTGAACTAAACGTTTCCAATGTAAATGTCCACCTTTATATAGTGTAAAAAGACATCCTGAAGCCTGGGGAGTCATTAATTTGATTGTCCAATATTTCCCTTATGAGATAATGCCTCTCATAGCAAATGTGTACAGCGCGAGCTGAAAATGCATTTACAGCACTAAAAAACCAAACTTTTATAACAGCTAAACCAAACGTTTCCAATGTAAATTTCCACCTTTATATAGTGTAGAAAGGCATCCTGAAGCCTGGAAAGTCATTAATTTGATTGTCCAGTATTTCCTTCATGAGATATTGCAACACTTAGAAAAAGTGTACAGCGCCAGCAGACAATGAATTTTCAGCACTAAAAAAAACGAAACTTCATTAACAGCTAAACCAAACGTTTCCAATGTAAATTTCCACATTTATAGAGTGTAAAAAGGCATCCTGAAGCCTGGGAAGTCATTAATTTGATTGTCCAGTATTTCCCTTATGAGATAATGCCTCACATAGCAAATGTGTACAGTGCGAGCTGAAAATGCATTTTCAGCACTAAAAAACCAAACTTTTATAACAGCTAAACCAAACGTTTCCAATGTAAATTTCCACCTTTATATAGTGTAAAAAGACATCCTGAAGCCTGGGCAGTCATTAATTTGATTGTCCAATATTTCCCTTATGAGATAATGCCTCTCATAGCAAATGTGTACAGCGCGAGCTGAAAATGCATTTACAGCACTAAAAAAACAAACTTTTATAACAGCTAAACCAAACGTTTCAATTGTAAATTTCCACCTTTATATAGTGTAGAAAGGCATCCTGAAGCCTGGAAAGTCATTAATTTGATTGTCCAGTATTTCCTTCATGAGATATTGCAACACTTAGAAAAAGTGTACAGCGCCAGCAGACAATGAATTTTCAGCACTAAAAAAACGAAACTTCATTAACAGCTAAACCAAACGTTTCCAATGTAAATTTCCACATTTATAGAGTGTAAAAAGGCATCCTGAAGCCTGGGCAGTCATTAATTTGATTGTCCAGTATTTCCCTTATGAGATAATGCCTCACATAGCAAATGTGTACAGTGCGAGCTGAAAATGCATTTTCAGCACTAAAAAACCAAACTTTTATAACAGCTAAACCAAACGTTTCCAATGTAAATTTCCACCTTTATATAGTGTAAAAAGACATCCTGAAGCCTGGGCAGTCATTAATTTGATTGTCCAGTATTTCCCTTATGAGATAATGCCTCACATAGCAAATGTGTACAGCGCCAGCAGACAATGAATTTTCAGCACTAAAAAAACGAAACTTCATTAACAGCTAAACTAAACGTTTCCAATGTAAATTTCCACCCTTATATAGTGTAAAAAGACATCCTGAAGCCTGGGCAGTCATTAATTTGATTGTCCAATATTTCCCTTATGAGATAATGCCTCTCATAGCAAATGTGTACAGCGCGAGCTGAAAATGCATTTACAGCACTAAAAAACCAAACTTTTATAACAGCTAAACCAAACGTTTCAAATGTAAATTTCCACCTTTATATAGTGTAGAAAGGCATCCTGAAGCCTGGAAAGTCATTAATTTGATTGTCCAGTATTTCCTTCATGAGATATTGCAACACTTAGAAAAAGTGTACAGCGCCAGCAGACAACGAATTTTCAACACTAAAAAAAACGAAACTTCATTAACAGCTAAACCAAACGTTTCCAATGTAAATTTCCACATTTATAGAGTGTAAAAAGGCATCCTGAAGCCTGGGAAGTCATTAATTTGATTGTCCAGTATTTCCCTTATGAGATAATGCCTCTCATTGCAAATGTGTACAGCGCGAGCTGAAAATGCATTTTCAGCACTAAAAAACCAAACTTTTATAACACCTAAACCAAACGTTTCCAATGTAAATTTCCTCCTTTATATAGTGTAAAAAGACATCCTGAAGCCTGGGCAGTCATTAATTTGATTGTCCAATATTTCCCTTATGAGATAATGCCTCTCATAGCAAATGTGTACAGCGCGAGCTGAAAATGCATTTTCAGCACTAAAAAAAACAAACTTTTATAACAGCTAAACCAAACGTTTCCAATGTAAATTTCCACCTTTATATAGTGTAAAAAGACATCCTGAAGCCTGGGCAGTCATTAATTTGATTGTCCAATATTTCCCTTATGAGATAATGCCTCTCATAGCAAATGTGTACAGCGCGAGCTGAAAATGCATTTACAGCACTAAAAAACCAAACTTTTATAACAGCTAAACCAAACGTTTCCAATGTACATTTCCACCTTTATATAGTGTAGAAAGGCATCCTGAAGCCTGGAAAGTCATTAATTTGATTGTCCAGTATTTCCTTCATGAGATATTGCAACACTTAGAAAAAGTGTACAGCGCCAGCAGACAATGAATTTTCAGCACTAAAAAAACGAAACTTCATTAACAGCTAAACTAAACGTTTCCAATGTAAATTTCCACCCTTATATAGTGTAAAAAGACATCCTGAAGCCTGGGCAGTCATTAATTTGATTGTCCAATATTTCCCTTATGAGATAATGCCTCTCATAGCAAATGTGTACAGTGCGAGCTGAAAATGCATTTACAGCACTAAAAAAACAACCTTTTATAACAGCTAAACCAAACGTTTCCAATGTAAATTTCCACCTATATATAGTGTAAAAAGACATCCTGAAGCCTGGGCAGTCATTAATTTGATTGTCCAATATTTCCCTTATGAGATAATGCCTCTCATAGCAAATGTGTACAGCGCGAGCTGAAAATGCATTTACAGCACTAAAAAACCAAACTTTTATAACAGCTAAACCAAACGTTTCCAATGTAAATTTCCACCTTTATATAGTGTAGAAAGGCATCCTGAAGCCTGGAAAGTCATTAATTTGATTGTCCAGTATTTCCTTCATGAGATATTGCAACACTTAGAAAAAGTGTACAGCGCCAGCAGACAATGAATTTTCAGCACTAAAAAAACGAAACTTCATTAACAGCTAAACCAAACGTTTCCAATGTAAATTTCCACATTTATAGAGTGTAAAAAGGCATCCTGAAGCCTGGGAAGTCATTAATTTGATTGTCCAGTATTTCCCTTATGAGATAATGCCTCACATAGCAAATGTGTACAGTGCGAGCTGAAAATGCATTTACAGCACTAAAAAAAAAAACTTTTATAACAGCTAAACCAAACGTTTCCAATGTAAATTTCCACCTTTATATAGTGTAGAAAGGCATCCTGAAGCCTGGAAAGTCATTAATTTGATTGTCCAGTATTTCCTTCATGAGATATTGCAACACTTTGAAAAAGTGTACAGCGCCAGCAGACAATGAATTTTCAGCACTAAATAAACGAAACTTCATTAACAGCTAAAGTAAACGTTTCCAATGTAAATTTCCACCTTTATATAGTGTAAAAAGACATCCTGAAGCCTGGGCAGCCATTAATTTGATTGTCCAATATTTCCCTTATGAGATAATGCCTCTCATAGCAAATGTGTACAGTGCGAGCTGAAAATGCATTTACAGCACTAAAAAAACAAACTTTTATAACAGCTAAACCAATCGTTTCCAATGTAAATTTCCACCTTTATATAGTGTAAAAAGACATCCTGAAGCCTGGGCAGTCATTAATTTGATTGTCCAATATTTCCCTTATGAGATAATGCCTCTCATAGCAAATGTGTACAGCGCGAGCTGAAAATGCATTTACAGCACTAAAAAAACAAACTTTTATAACAGCTAAACCAAACGTTTCCAATGTAAATTTCCACCTTTATATAGTGTAGAAAGGCATCCTGAAGCCTGGAAAGTCATTAATTTGATTGTCCAGTATTTCCTTCATGAGATATTGCAACACTTAGAAAAAGTGTACAGCGCCAGCAGACAATGAATTTTCAGCACTAAAAAAAACGAAACTTCATTTACAGCTAAACCAAACGTTTCCAATGTAAATTTCCACATTTATAGAGTGTAAAAAGGCATCCTGAAGCCTGGGAAGTCATTAATTTGATTGTCCAGTATTTCCCTTATGAGATAATGCCTCTCATTGCAAATGTGTACAGCGCGAGCTGAAAATGCATTTTCAGCACTAAAAAAACAAACTTTTATAACACCTAAACCAAACGTTTCCAATGTAAATTTCCTCCTATATATAGTGTAAAAAGACATCCTGAAGCCTGGGCAGTCATTAATTTGATTGTCCAATATTTCCCTTATGAGATAATGCCTCTCATAGCAAATGTGTACAGCGCGAGCTGAAAATGCATTTACAGCACTAAAAAACCAAACTTTTATAACAGCTAAACCAAACGTTTCCAATGTAAATTTCACCCTTTATATAGTGTAGAAAGGCATCCTGAAGCCTGGAAAGTCATTAATTTGATTGTCCAGTATTTCCTTCATGAGATATTGCAACATTTAGAAAAAGTGTACAGCGCCAGCAGACAATGAATTTTCAGCACTAAAAAAACGAAACTTCATTAACAGCTAAACTAAACGTTTCCAATGTAAATTTCCACCTTTATATAGTGTAAAAAGACATCCTGAAGCCCGGGCAGCCATTAATTTGATTGTCCAATATTTCCCTTATGAGATAATGCCTCTCATAGCAAATGTGTACAGCGCGAGCTGAAAATGCATTTACAGCACTAAAAAACCAAACTTTTATAACAGCTAAACCAAACGTTTCCAATGTAAATTTCCACCTTTATATAGTGTAAAAAGACATCCTGAAGCCTGGGCAGTCATTAATTTGATTGTCCAATATTTCCCTTATGAGATAATGCCTCTCATAGCAAATGTGTACAGCGCGAGCTGAAAATGCATTTACAGCACTAAAAAACCAAACTTTTATAACAGCTTAACCAAACGTTTCCAATGTAAATTTCCACCTTTATATAGTGTAGAAAGGCATCCTGAAGCCTGGAAAGTCATTAATTTGATTGTCCAGTATTTCCTTCATGAGATATTGCAACACTTAGAAAAAGTGTACAGCGCCAGCAGACAATGAATTTTCAGCACTAAAAAAACGAAACTTCATTAACAGCTAAACTAAATGTTTCCAATGTAAATTTCCACCTTTATATAGTGTAAAAAGACATCCTGAAGCCTGGGCAGTCATTAATTTGATTGTCCAATATTTCCCTTATGAGATAATGCCTCTCATAGCAAATGTGTACAGCGCGAGCTGAAAATGCATTTACAGCACTAAAAAACCAAACTTTTATAACAGCTAAACCAAACGTTTCCAATGTAAATTTCCACCTTGAAAGAGTGTAAAAAGACATCCTGAAGCCTGGGCAGTCATTAATTTGATTGTCCAATATTTCCCTTATGAGATAATGCCTCTCATAGCAAATGTGTACAGCGCGAGCTGAAAATGCATTTACAGCACTAAAAAACCAAACTTTTATAACAGCTAAACCAAACGTTTCCAATGTAAATTTCTACCTTTATATAGTGTAGAAAGGCATCCTGAAGCCTGGAAAGTCATTAATTTGATTGTCCAGTATTTCCTTCATGAGATATTGCAACACTTAGAAAAAGTGTACAGCGCCAGCAGACAATGAATTTTCAGCACTAAAAAAACGAAACTTCATTAACAGCTAAACTAAACGTTTCCAATGTAAATTTCCACCTTTATATAGTGTAAAAAGACATTCTGAAGCCTGGGCAGTCATTAATTTGATTGTCCAATATTTCCCTTATGAGATAATGCCTCTAATAGCAAATGTGTACAGCGCGAGCTGAAAATGCATTTACAGCACTAAAAAACCAAACTTTTATAACAGCTAAACCAAACGTTTCCAATGTAAATTTCCACCTTTATATAGTGTAAAAAGACATCCTGAAGCCTGGGCAGTCATTAATTTGATTGTCCAATATTTCCCTTATGAGATAATGCCTCTCATAGCAAATGTGTACAGCGCGAGCTGAAAATGCATTTACAGCACTAAAAACCCAAACTTTTATAACAGCTAAACCAAACGTTTCCAATGTAAATTTCCACCTTTATATAGTGTAGAAAGGCATCCTGAAGCCTGGAAAGTCATTAATTTGATTGTCCAGTATTTCCTTCATGAGATATTGCAACACTTAGAAAAGGTGTACAGCGCCAGCAGACAATGAATTTTCAGCACTAAAAAAACGAAACTTCATTAACAGCTAAACCAAACGTTTCCAATGTAAATTTCCACATTTATAGAGTGTAAAAATGCATCCTGAAGCCTGGGAAGTCATTAATTTGATTGTCCAGTATTTCCCTTATGAGATAATGCCTCACATAGCAAATGTGTACAGTGCGAGCTGAAAATGCATTTTCAGCACTAAAAAACCAAACTTTTATAACAGCTAAACCAAACGTTTCCAATGTAAATTTCCACCTTTATATAGTGTAAAAAGACATCCTGAAGCCTGGGCAGTCATTAATTTGATTGTCCAATATTTCCCTGATGAGATAATGCCTCTCATAGCAAATGTGTACAGCGCGAGCTGAAAATGCATTTACAGCACTAAAAAACCAAACTTTTATAACAGCTAAACCAAACGTTTCCAATGTAAATTTCCACCTTTATATAGTGTAGAAAGGCATCCTGAAGCCTGGAAAGTCATTAATGTGATTGTCCAGTATTTCCATCATGAGATATTGCAACACTTAGAAAAAGTGTACAGCGCCAGTAGACAATGAATTTTCAGCACTAAAAAAACGAAACTTCATTAACAGCTAAACTAAACGTTTCCAATGTAAATTTCCACCTTTATATAGTGTAAAAAGACATCCTGAAGCCTGGGCAGTCATTAATTTGATTGTCCAATATTTCCCTTATGAGATAATGCCTCTCATAGCAAATGTGTACAGCGCGAGCTGAAAATGCATTTACAGCACTAAAAAACCAAACTTTTATAACAGCTAAACCAAACGTTTCCAATGTAAATTTCCACCTTTATATAGTGTAGAAAGGCATCCTGGAGCCTGGAAAGTCATTAATTTGATTGTCCAGTATTTCCTTCATGAGATATTGCAACACTTAGAAAAAGTGTACAGCGCCAGCAGACAATGAATTTTCAGCACTAAAAAAACCAAACTTTTATAACAGCTAAACCAAACGTTTCCAATGTAAATTTCCACCTTTATATAGTGTAAAAAGACATCCTGAAGCCTGGGCAGTCATTAATTTGATTGTCCAGTATTTCCCTTATGAGATAATGCCTCACATAGCAAATGTGTACAGCGCGAGCTGAAAATGCATTTACAGCACTAAAAAAACCAAACTTTTATAACAGCTAAACCAAACGTTTCCAATGTAAATTTCCACCTTTATATAGTGTAGAAAGGCATCCTGAAGCCTGGAAAGTCATTAATTTGATTGTCCAGTATTTCCTACATGAGATATTGCAAAACGTAGAAAAAGTGTACAGCGCCAGCAGACAATGAATTTTCAGCACTAAAAAAAACGAAACTTCATTAACAGCTAAACCAAACGTTTCCAATGTAAATTTCCACATTTATAGAGTGTAAAAAGGCATCCTGAAGCCTGGGAAGTCATTAATTTGATTGTCCAGTATTTCCCTTTTGAGATAATGCCTCACATAGCAAATGTGTACAGCGCGAGCTGAAAATGCATTTACAGCACTAAAAAAACCAAACTTTTATAACAGCTAAACCAAACGTTTCCAATGTAAATGTCCACCTTTATATAGTGTAGAAAGGCATCCTGAAGCCTGGAAAGTCATTAATTTGATTGTCCAGTATTTCCTTCATGAGATATTGCAACACTTAGAAAAAGTGTACAGCGCCAGCAGACAATGAATTTTCAGCACTAAAAAAACCAAACTTTTATAACAGCTAAACCAAACGTTTCCAATGTAAATTTCCACCTTTATATAGTGTAAAAAGACATCCTGAAGCCTGGGCAGTCATTAATTTGATTGTCCAGTATTTCCCTTATGAGATAATGCCTCACATAGCAAATGTGTACAGCGCGAGCTGAAAATGCATTTACAGCACTAAAAAAACCAAACTTTTATAACAGCTAAACCAAACGTTTCCAATGTAAATTTCCACCTTTATATAGTGTAGAAAGGCATCCTGAAGCCTGGAAAGTCATTAATTTGATTGTCCAGTATTTCCTACATGAGATATTGCAAAACGTAGAAAAAGTGTACAGCGCCAGCAGACAATGAATTTTCAGCACTAAAAAAAACGAAACTTCATTAACAGCTAAACCAAACGTTTCCAATGTAAATTTCCACATTTATAGAGTGTAAAAAGGCATCCTGAAGCCTGGGAAGTCATTAATTTGATTGTCCAGTATTTCCCTTATGAGATAATGCCTCACATAGCAAATGTGTACAGTGCGAGCTGAAAATGCATTTTCAGCACTAAAAAACCAAACTTATATAACACCTAAACCAAACGTTTCCAATGTAAATTTCCACCTTTATATAGTGTAAAAAGACATCCTGAAGCCTGGGCAGTCATTAATTTGATTGTCCAATATTTCCCTTATGAGATAATGCCTCTCATAGCAAATGTGTACAGCGCGAGCTGAAAATGCATTTACAGCACTAAAAAACCAAACTTTTATAACAGCTAAACCAAACGTTTCCAATGTAAATTTCCACCTTTATATAGTGTAGAAAGGCATCCTGAAGCCTGGAAAGTCATTAATTTGATTGTCCAGTATTTCCTTCATGAGATATTGCAACATTTAGAAAAAGTGTACAGCGCCAGCAGACAATGAATTTTCAGCACTAAAAAAACGAAACTTCATTAACAGCTAAACTAAACGTTTCCAATGTAAATTTCCACCTTTATATAGTGTAAAAAGACATCCTGAAGCCCGGGCAGCCATTAATTTGATTGTCCAATATTTCCCTTATGAGATAATGCCTCTCATAGCAAATGTGTACAGCGCGAGCTGAAAATGCATTTACAGCACTAAAAAACCAAACTTTTATAACAGCTAAACCAAACGTTTCCAATGTAAATTTCCACCTTTATATAGTGTAAAAAGACATCCTGAAGCTGCGCAGTCATTAATTTGATTGTCCAATATTTCCCTTATGAGATAATGCCTCTCATAGCAAATGTGTACAGCGCGAGCTGAAAATGCATTTACAGCACTAAAAACCCAAACTTTTATAACAGCTAAACCAAACGTTTCCAATGTAAATTTCCACCTTTATATAGTGTAGAAAGGCATCCTGAAGCCTGGAAAGTCATTAATTTGATTGTCCAGTATTTCCTTCATGAGATATTGCAACACTTAGAAAAGGTGTTACAGCGCCAGCAGACAATGAATTTTCAGCACTAAAAAAACGAAACTTCATTAACAGCTAAACCAAACGTTTCCAATGTAAATTTCCACATTTATAGAGTGTAAAAATGCATCCTGAAGCCTGGGAAGTCATTAATTTGATTGTCCAGTATTTCCCTTATGAGATAATGCCTCACATAGCAAATGTGTACAGTGCGAGCTGAAAATGCATTTTCAGCACTAAAAAACCAAACTTTTATAACAGCTAAACCAAACGTTTCCAATGTAAATTTCCACCTTTATATAGTGTAAAAAGACATCCTGAAGCCTGGGCAGTCATTAATTTGATTGTCCAATATTTCCCTTTTGAGATAATGCCTCTCATAGCAAATGTGTACAGCGCGAGCTGAAAATGCATTTACAGCACTAAAAAACCAAACTTTTATAACAGCTAAACCAAACGTTTCCAATGTAAATTTCCACCTTTATATAGTGTAGAAAGGCATCCTGAAGCCTGGAAAGTCATTAATGTGATTGTCCAGTATTTCCTTCATGAGATATTGCAACACTTAGAAAAAGTGTACAGCGCCAGTAGACAATGAATTTTCAGCACTAAAAAAACGAAACTTCATTAACAGCTAAACTAAACGTTTCCAATGTAAATTTCCACCTTTATATAGTGTAAAAAGACATCCTGAAGCCTGGGCAGTCATTAATTTGATTGTCCAATATTTCCCTTATGAGATAATGCCTCTCATAGCAAATGTGTACAGCGCGAGCTGAAAATGCATTTACAGCACTAAAAAACCAAACTTTAATAACAGCTAAACCAAACGTTTCCAATGTAAATTTCCACCTTTATATAGTGTAGAAAGGCATCCTGGAGCCTGGAAAGTCATTAATTTGATTGTCCAGTATTTCCTTCATGAGATATTGCAACACTTAGAAAAGGTGTACAGCGCCAGCAGACAATGAATTTTCAGCACTAAAAAAACCAAACTTTTATAACAGCTAAACCAAACGTTTCCAATGTAAATTTCCACCTTTATTTAGTGTAAAAAGACATCCTGAAGCCTGGGCAGTCATTAATTTGATTGTCCAGTATTTCCCTTATGAGATAATGCCTCACATAGCAAATGTGTACAGCGCGAGCTGAAAATGCATTTACAGCACTAAAAAACCAAACTTTTATAACAGCTAAATCAAACGTTTCCAATGTAAATTTCCACCTTTATATAGTGTAGAAAGGCATCCTGAAGCCTGGAAAGTCATTAATTTGATTGTCCAGTATTTCCTACATGAGATATTGCAAAACTTAGAAAAAGTGTACAGCGCCAGCAGACAATGAATTTTCAGCACTAAAAAAACGAAACTTCATTAACAGCTAAACCAAACGTTTCCAATGTAAATTTCCACATTTATAGAGTGTAAAAAGGCATCCTGAAGCCTGGGAAGTCATTAATTTGATTGTCCAGTATTTCCCTTATGAGATAATGCCTCACATAGCAAATGTGTACAGTGCGAGCTGAAAATGCATTTTCAGCACTAAAAAACCAAACTTATATAACACCTAAACCAAACGTTTCCAATGTAACTTTCCACCTTTATATAGTGTAAAAAGACATCCTGAAGCCTGGGCAGTCATTAATTTGATTGTCCAATATTTCCCTTATGAGATAATGCCTCTCATAGCAAATGTGTACAGCGCGAGCTGAAAATGCATTTACAGCACTAAAAAACCAAACTTTTATAACAGCTAAACCAAACGTTTCCAATGTAAATTTCCACCTTTATATAGTGTAGAAAGGCATCCTGAAGCCTGGAAAGTCATTAATTTGATTGTCCAGTATTTCCTTCATGAGATATTGCAACATTTAGAAAAAGTGTACAGCGCCAGCAGACAATGAATTTTCAGCACTAAAAAAACGAAACTTCATTAACAGCTAAACTAAACGTTTCCAATGTAAATTTCCACCTTTATATAGTGTAAAAAGACATCCTGAAGCCCGGGCAGCCATTAAGTTGATTGTCCAATATTTCCCTTATGAGATAATGCCTCTCATAGCAAATGTGTACAGCGCGAGCTGAAAATGCATTTACAGCACTAAAAAAACCAAACTTTTATAACAGCTAAACCAAACGTTTCCAATGTAAATTTCCACCTTTATATAGTGTAGAAAGGCATCCTGAAGCCTGGAAAGTCATTAATTTGATTGTCCAGTATTTCCTACATGAGATATTGCAAAACTTAGAAAAAGTGTACAGCGCCAGCAGACAATGAATTTTCAGCACTAAAAAAACGAAACTTCATTAACAGCTAAACCAAACGTTTCCAATGTAAATTTCCACATTTATAGAGTGTAAAAAGGCATCCTGAAGCCTGGGAAGTCATTAATTTGATTGTCCAGTATTTCCCTTATGAGATAATGCCTCTCATAGCAAATGTGTACAGCGCCAGCAGACAATGAATTTTCAGCACTAAAAAAACGAAACTTCATTAACAGCTAAACTAAACGTTTCCAATGTAAATTTCCACCTTTATATAGTGTAAAAAGACATTCTGAAGCCTGGGCAGTCATTAATTTGATTGTCCAATATTTCCCTTATGAGATAATGCCTCTCATAGCAAATGTGTACAGCGCGAGCTGAAAATGCATTTACAGCACTAATACCAAACTTTTATAACAGCTAAACCAAACGTTTCCAATGTAAATTTCCACCTTTATATAGTGTAGAAAGGCATCCTGAAGCCTGGAAAGTCATTAATTTGATTGTCCAGTATTTCCTTCATGAGATATTGCAACACTTAGAAAAAGTGTACAGCGCCAGCAGACAATGAATTTTCAGCACTAAAAAAACGAAACTTCATTAACAGCTAAACCAAACGTTTCCAATGTAAATTTCCACATTTATAGAGTGTAAAAAGGCATCCTGAAGCCTGGGAAGTCATTAATTTGATTGTCCAGTATTTCCCTTATGAGATAATGCCTCACATAGCAAATGTGTACAGTGCGAGCTGAAAATGCATTTTCAGCACTAAAAAAACAAACTTTTATAACAGCTAAACTAAACGTTTCCAATGTAAATTTCCACCTTTATATAGTGTAAAAAGACATCCTGAAGCCTGGGCAGTCATTAATTTGATTGTCCAATATTTCCCTTATGAGATAATGCCTCTCATAGCAAATGTGTACAGCGCGAGCTGAAAATGCATTTACAGCACTAAAAAAACAAACTTTTATAACAGCTAAACTAAACGTTTCCAATGTAAATTTCCACCTTTATATAGTGTAAAAAGACATCCTGAAGCCTGGGCAGTCATTAATTTGATTGTCCAATATTTCCCTTATGAGATAATGCCTCTCATAGCAAATGTGTACAGCGCGAGCTGAAAATGCATTTACAGCACTAAAAACCCAAACTTTTATAACAGCTAAACCAAACGTTTCCAATGTAAATTTCCACCTTTATATAGTGTAGAAAGGCATCCTGAAGCCTGGAAAGTCATTAATTTGATTGTCCAGTATTTCCTTCATGAGATATTGCAACACTTAGAAAAAGTGTACAGCGCCAGCAGACAATGAATTTTCAGCACTAAAAAAAACGAAACTTCATTAACAGCTAAACCAAACGTTTCCAATGTAAATTTCCACCTTTATATAGTGTAGAAAGGCATCCTGAAGCCTGGAAAGTCATTAATTTGATTGTCCAGTATTTCCTTCATGAGATATTGCAACACTTAGAAAAAGTGTACTTCGCCAGCAGACAATGAATTTTCAGCACTAAAAAAACGAAACTTCATTAACAGCTAAACCAAACGTTTCCAATGTAAATTTCCACATTTATAGAGTGTAAAAAGGCATCCTGAAGCCTGGGAAGTCATTAATTTGATTGTCCAGTATTTCCCTTATGAGATAATGCCTCACATAGCAAATGTGTACAGTGCGAGCTGAAAATGCATTTTCAGCACTAAAAAACCAAACTTTTATAACAGCTAAACCAAACGTTTCCAATGTAAATTTCCACCTTTATATAGTGTAAAAAGACATCCTGAAGCCTGGGCAGTCATTAATTTGATTGTCCAATATTTCCCTTATGAGATAATGCCTCTCATAGCAAATGTGTACAGCGCGAGCTGAAAATGCATTTACAGCACTAAAAAAACAAACTTTTATAACAGCTAAACCAAACGTTTCAATTGTAAATTTCCACCTTTATATAGTGTAGAAAGGCATCCTGAAGCCTGGAAAGTCATTAATTTGATTGTCCAGTATTTCCTTCATGAGATATTGCAACACTTAGAAAAAGTGTACAGCGCCAGCAGACAATGAATTTTCAGCACTAAAAAAACGAAACTTCATTAACAGCTAAACCAAACGTTTCCAATGTAAATTTCCACATTTATAGAGTGTAAAAAGGCATCCTGAAGCCTGGGCAGTCATTAATTTGATTGTCCAGTATTTCCCTTATGAGATAATGCCTCACATAGCAAATGTGTACAGTGCGAGCTGAAAATGCATTTTCAGCACTAAAAAACCAAACTTTTATAACAGCTAAACCAAACGTTTCCAATGTAAATTTCCACCTTTATATAGTGTAAAAAGACATCCTGAAGCCTGGGCAGTCATTAATTTGATTGTCCAGTATTTCCCTTATGAGATAATGCCTCACATAGCAAATGTGTACAGCGCCAGCAGACAATGAATTTTCAGCACTAAAAAAACGAAACTTCATTAACAGCTAAACTAAACGTTTCCAATGTAAATTTCCACCCTTATATAGTGTAAAAAGACATCCTGAAGCCTGGGCAGTCATTAATTTGATTGTCCAATATTTCCCTTATGAGATAATGCCTCTCATAGCAAATGTGTACAGCGCGAGCTGAAAATGCATTTACAGCACTAAAAAACCAAACTTTTATAACAGCTAAACCAAACGTTTCCAATGTAAATTTCCACCTTTATATAGTGTATAAAGGCATCCTGAAGCCTGGAAAGTCATTAATTTGATTGTCCAGTATTTCCTTCATGAGATATTGCAACACTTAGAAAAAGTGTACAGCGCCAGCAGACAATGAATTTTCAGCACTAAAAAAACGAAACTTCATTAACAGCTAAACCAAACGTTTCCAATGTAAATTTCCACATTTATAGAGTGTAAAAAGGCATCCTGAAGCCTGGGAAGTCATTAATTTGATTGTCCAGTATTTCCCTTATGAGATAATGCCTCACATAGCAAATGTGTACAGTGCGAGCTGAAAATGCATTTACAGCACTAAAAAAACAAACTTTTATAACAGCTAAACCAAACGTTTCCAATGTAAATTTCCACCTTTATATAGTGTAGAAAGGCATCCTGAAGCCTGGAAAGTCATTAATTTGATTGTCCAGTATTTCCTTCATGAGATATTGCAACACTTAGAAAAAGTGTACAGCGCCAGCAGACAATGAATTTTCAGCACTAAATAAACGAAACTTCATTAACAGCTAAAGTAAACGTTTCCAATGTAAATTTCCACCTTTATATTGTGTAAAAAGACATCCTGAAGCCTGGGCAGTCATTAATTTGATTGTCCAATATTTCCCTTATGAGATAATGCCTCTCATAGCAAATGTGTACAGTGCGAGCTGAAAATGCATTTACAGCACTAAAAAAACAAACTTTTATAACAGCTAAACCAAACGTTTCCAATGTAAATTTCCACCTTTATATAGTGTAAAAAGACATCCTGAAGCCTGGGCAGTCATTAATTTGATTGTCCAATATTTCCCTTATGAGATAATGCCTCTCATAGCAAATGTGTACAGCGCGAGCTGAAAATGCATTTACAGCACTAAAAAACCAAACTTTTATAACAGCTAAACCAAACGTTTCCAATGTAAATTTCCACCTTTATATAGTGTAGAAAGGCATCCTGAAGCCTGGAAAGTCATTAATTTGATTGTCCAGTATTTCCTTCATGAGATATTGCAACACTTAGAAAAAGTGTACAGCGCCAGCAGACAACGAATTTTCAACACTAAAAAAAACGAAACTTCATTAACAGCTAAACCAAACGTTTCCAATGTAAATTTCCACATTTATAGAGTGTAAAAAGGCATCCTGAAGCCTGGGAAGTCATTAATTTGATTGTCCAGTATTTCCCTTATGAGATAATGCCTCTCATTGCAAATGTGTACAGCGCGAGCTGAAAATGCATTTTCAGCACTAAAAAACCAAACTTTTATAACACCTAAACCAAACGTTTCCAATGTAAATTTCCTCCTTTATATAGTGTAAAAAGACATCCTGAAGCCTGGGCAGTCATTAATTTGATTGTCCAATATTTCCCTTATGAGATAATGCCTCTCATAGCAAATGTGTACAGCGCGAGCTGAAAATGCATTTACAGCACTAAAAAACCAAACTTTTATAACAGCTAAACCAAACGTTTCCAATGTAAATTTCCACCTTTATATAGTGTAGAAAGGCATCCTGAAGCCTGGAAAGTCATTAATTTGATTGTCCAGTATTTCCTTCATGAGATATTGCAACACTTAGAAAAAGTGTACAGCGCCAGCAGACAATGAATTTTCAGCACTAAAAAACCGAAACTTCATTAACAGCTAAACTAAACGTTTCCAATGTAAATTTCCACCTTTATATAGTGTAAAAAGACATCCTGAAGCCTGGGCAGCCATTAATTTGATTGTCCAATATTTCCCTTATGAGATAATGCCTCTCATAGCAAATGTGTACAGCGCGAGCTGAAAATGCATTTACAGCACTAAAAAACCAAACTTTTATAACAGCTAAACCAAACGTTTCCAATGTAAATTTCCACCTTTATAGAGTGTAAAAAGACATCCTGAAGCCTGGGCAGTCATTAATTTGATTGTCCAATATTTCCCTTATGAGATAATGCCTCTCATAGCAAATGTGTACAGCGCGAGCTGAAAATGCATTTACAGCACTAAAAAACCAAACTTTTATAACAGCTAAACCAAACGTTTCCAATGTAAATTTCTAACTTTATATAGTGTAGAAAGGCATCCTGAAGCCTGGAAAGTCATTAATTTGATTGTCCAGTATTTCCTTCATGAGATATTGCAACACTTAGAAAAAGTGTACAGCGCCAGCAGACAATGTTTTTTCAGCACTAAAAAAACGAAACTTCATTAACAGCTAAACCAAACGTTTCCAATGTAAATTTCCACATTTATAGAGTGTAAAAAGGCATCCTGAAGCCTGGGAAGTCATTAATTTGATTGTCCAGTATTTCCCTAATGAGATAATGCCTCACATAGCAAATGTGTACAGTGCGAGCTGAAAATGCATTTTCAGCACTAAAAAAACAAACTTTTATAACAGCTAAACCAATCGTTTCCAATGTAAATTTCCACCTTTATATAGTGTAAAAAGACATCCTGAAGCCTGGGCAGTCATTAATTTGATTGTCCAATATTTCCCTTATGAGATAATGCCTCTCATAGCAAATGTGTACAGCGCGAGCTGAAAATGCATTTACAGCACTAAAAAACCAAACTTTTATAACAGCTAAACCAAACGTTTCCAATGTAAATTTCCACCTTTATATAGTGTAGAAAGGCATCCTGAAGCCTGGAAAGTCATTAATTTGATTGTCCAGTATTTCCTTCATGAGATATTGCAACACTTAGAAAAAGTGTACAGCGCCAGCAGACAATGAATTTTCAGCACTAAAAAAACGAAACTTCATTAACAGCTAAACTAAACGTTTCCAATGTAAATTTCCACCTTTATATAGTGTAAAAATACATCCTGAAGCCTGGGCAGCCATTAATTTGATTGTCCAATATTTCCCTTATGAGATAATGCCTCTCATAGCAAATGTGTACAGCGCGAGCTGAAAATGCATTTACAGCACTAAAAAAACAAACTTTTATAACAGCTAAACCAAACGTTTCCAATGTAAATTTCCACCTTTATATAGTGTAAAAAGACATCCTGAAGCCTGGGCAGTCATTAATTTGATTGTCCAATATTTCCCTTATGAGATAATGCCTCTCATAGCAAATGTGTACAGCGCGAGCTGAAAATGCATTTACAGCACTAAAAAACCAAACTTTTATAACAGCTAAACCAAACGTTTCCAATGTAAATTTCCACCTTTATATAGTGTAAAAAGGCATCCTGAAGCCTGGAAAGTCTTTAATTTGATTGTCCAGTATTTCCTTCATGAGATATTGCAACACTTAGAAAAAGTGTACAGCGCCAGCAGACAATGAATTTTCAGCACTAAAAAACCGAAACTTCATTAACAGCTAAACTAAACGTTTCCAATGTAAATTTCCACCTTTATATAGTGTAAAAAGACATCCTGAAGCCTGGGCAGCCATTAATTTGATTGTCCAATATTTCCCTTATGAGATAATGCCTCTCATAGCAAATGTGTACAGCGCGAGCTGAAAATGCATTTACAGCACTAAAAAACCAAACTTTTATAACAGCTAAACCAAACGTTTCCAATGTAAATTTCCACCTTTATAGAGTGTAAAAAGACATCCTGAAGCCTGGGCAGTCATTAATTTGATTGTCCAATATTTCCCTTATGAGATAATGCCTCTCATAGCAAATGTGTACAGCGCGAGCTGAAAATGCATTTACAGCACTAAAAAACCAAACTTTTATAACAGCTAAACCAAACGTTTCCAATGTAAATTTCTACCTTTATATAGTGTAGAAAGGCATCCTGAAGCCTGGAAAGTCATTAATTTGATTGTCCAGTATTTCCTTCATGAGATATTGCAACACTTAGAAAAAGTGTACAGCGCCAGCAGACAATGTTTTTTCAGCACTAAAAAAACGAAACTTCATTAACAGCTAAACCAAACGTTTCCAATGTAAATTTCCACATTTATAGAGTGTAAAAAGGCATCCTGAAGCCTGGGAAGTCATTAATTTGATTGTCCAGTATTTCCCTTATGAGATAATGCCTCACATAGCAAATGTGTACAGTGCGAGCTGAAAATGCATTTTCAGCACTAAAAAAACAAACTTTTATAACAGCTAAACCAATCGTTTCCAATGTAAATTTCCACCTTTATATAGTGTAAAAAGACATCCTGAAGCATGGGCAGTCATTAATTTGATTGTCCAATATTTCCCTTATGAGATAATGCCTCTCATAGCAAATGTGTACAGCGCGAGCTGAAAATGCATTTACAGCACTAAAAAACCAAACTTTTATAACAGTTAAACCAAACGTTTCCAATGTAAATTTCCACCTTTATATAGTGTAGAAAGGCATCCTGAAGCCTGGAAAGTCATTAATTTGATTGTCCAGTATTTCCTTCATGAGATATTGCAACACTTAGAAAAAGTGTACAGCGCCAGCAGACAATGAATTTTCAGCACTAAAAAAACGAAACTTCATTAACAGCTAAACTAAACGTTTCCAATGTAAATTTCCACCTTTATATAGTGTAAAAATACATCCTGAAGCCTGGGCAGCCATTAATTTGATTGTCCAATATTTCCCTTATGAGATAATGCCTCTCATAGCAAATGTGTACAGCGCGAGCTGAAAATGCATTTACAGCACTAAAAAAACAAACTTTTATAACAGCTAAACCAAACGTTTCCAATGTAAATTTCCACCTTTATATAGTGTAAAAAGACATCCTGAAGCCTGGGCAGTCATTAATTTGATTGTCCAATATTTCCCTTATGAGATAATGCCTCTCATAGCAAATGTGTACAGCGCGAGCTGAAAATGCATTTACAGCACTAAAAAACCAAACTTTTATAACAGCTAAACCAAACGTTTCCAATGTAAATTTCCACCTTTATATAGTGTAGAAAGGCATCCTGAAGCCTGGAAAGTCATTAATTTGATTGTCCAGTATTTCCTTCATGAGATATTGCAACACTTAGAAAAAGTGTACAGCGCCAGCAGACAATGAATTTTCAGCACTAAAAAAAACGAAACTTCATTAACAGCTAAACCAAACGTTTCCAATGTAAATTTCCACCTTTATATAGTGTAGAAAGGCATCCTGAAGCCTGGAAAGTCATTAATTTGATTGTCCAGTATTTCCTTCATGAGATATTGCAACACTTAGAAAAAGTGTACAGCGCCAGCAGACAATGAATTTTCAGCACTAAAAAAACGAAACTTCATTAACAGCTAAACCAAACGTTTCCAATGTAAATTTCCACATTTATAGAGTGTAAAAAGGCATCCTGAAGCCTGGGAAGTCATTAATTTGATTGTCCAGTATTTCCCTTATGAGATAATGCCTCACATAGCAAATGTGTACAGTGCGAGCTGAAAATGCATTTACAGCACTAAAAAAAAAACTTTTATAACAGCTAAACCAAACGTTTCCAATGTAAATTTCCACCTTTATATAGTGTAGAAAGGCATCCTGAAGCCTGGAAAGTCATTAATTTGATTGTCCAGTATTTCCTTCATGAGATATTGCAACACTTTGAAAAAGTGTACAGCGCCAGCAGACAATGAATTTTCAGCACTAAATAAACGAAACTTCATTAACAGCTAAAGTAAACGTTTCCAATGTAAATTTCCACCTTTATATAGTGTAAAAAGACATCCTGAAGCCTGGGCAGCCATTAATTTGATTGTCCAATATTTCCCTTATGAGATAATGCCTCTCATAGCAAATGTGTACAGTGCGAGCTGAAAATGCATTTACAGCACTAAAAAAACAAACTTTTATAACAGCTAAACCAATCGTTTCCAATGTAAATTTCCACCTTTATATAGTGTAAAAAGACATCCTGAAGCCTGGGCAGTCATTAATTTGATTGTCCAATATTTCCCTTATGAGATAATGCCTCTCATAGCAAATGTGTACAGCGCGAGCTGAAAATGCATTTACAGCACTAAAAAACCAAACTTTTATAACAGCTAAACCAAACGTTTCCAATGTAAATTTCCACCTTTATATAGTGTAGAAAGGCATCCTGAAGCCTGGAAAGTCATTAATTTGATTGTCCAGTATTTCCTTCATGAGATATTGCAACACTTAGAAAAAGTGTACAGCGCCAGCAGACAATGAATTTTCAGCACTAAAAAAAACGAAACTTCATTTACAGCTAAACCAAACGTTTCCAATGTAAATTTCCACATTTATAGAGTGTAAAAAGGCATCCTGAAGCCTGGGAAGTCATTAATTTGATTGTCCAGTATTTCCCTTATGAGATAATGCCTCTCATTGCAAATGTGTACAGCGCGAGCTGAAAATGCATTTTCAGCACTAAAAAAACAAACTTTTATAACACCTAAACCAAACGTTTCCAATGTAAATTTCCTCCTATATATAGTGTAAAAAGACATCCTGAAGCCTGGGCAGTCATTAATTTGATTGTCCAATATTTCCCTTATGAGATAATGCCTCTCATAGCAAATGTGTACAGCGCGAGCTGAAAATGCATTTACAGCACTAAAAAAACAAACTTTTATAACAGCTAAACCAAACGTTTCCAATGTAAATTTCACCCTTTATATAGTGTAGAAAGGCATCCTGAAGCCTGGAAAGTCATTAATTTGATTGTCCAGTATTTCCTTCATGAGATATTGCAACATTTAGAAAAAGTGTACAGCGCCAGCAGACAATGAATTTTCAGCACTAAAAAAACGAAACTTCATTAACAGCTAAACTAAACGTTTCCAATGTAAATTTCCACCTTTATATAGTGTAAAAAGACATCCTGAAGCCCGGGCAGCCATTAATTTGATTGTCCAATATTTCCCTTATGAGATAATGCCTCTCATAGCAAATGTGTACAGCGCGAGCTGAAAATGCATTTACAGCACTAAAAAACCAAACTTTTATAACAGCTAAACCAAACGTTTCCAATGTAAATTTCCACCTTTATATAGTGTAAAAAGACATCCTGAAGCCTGGGCAGTCATTAATTTGATTGTCCAATATTTCCCTTATGAGATAATGCCTCTCATAGCAAATGTGTACAGCGCGAGCTGAAAATGCATTTACAGCACTAAAAAACCAAACTTTTATAACAGCTTAACCAAACGTTTCCAATGTAAATTTCCACCTTTATATAGTGTAGAAAGGCATCCTGAAGCCTGGAAAGTCATTAATTTGATTGTCCAGTATTTCCTTCATGAGATATTGCAACACTTAGAAAAAGTGTACAGCGCCAGCAGACAATGAATTTTCAGCACTAAAAAAACGAAACTTCATTAACAGCTAAACTAAATGTTTCCAATGTAAATTTCCACCTTTATATAGTGTAAAAAGACATCCTGAAGCCTGGGCAGTCATTAATTTGATTGTCCAATATTTCCCTTATGAGATAATGCCTCTCATAGCAAATGTGTACAGCGCGAGCTGAAAATGCATTTACAGCACTAAAAAACCAAACTTTTATAACAGCTAAACCAAACGTTTCCAATGTAAATTTCCACCTTGAAAGAGTGTAAAAAGACATCCTGAAGCCTGGGCAGTCATTAATTTGATTGTCCAATATTTCCCTTATGAGATAATGCCTCTCATAGCAAATGTGTACAGCGCGAGCTGAAAATGCATTTACAGCACTAAAAAACCAAACTTTTATAACAGCTAAACCAAACGTTTCCAATGTAAATTTCTACCTTTATATAGTGTAGAAAGGCATCCTGAAGCCTGGAAAGTCATTAATTTGATTGTCCAGTATTTCCTTCATGAGATATTGCAACACTTAGAAAAAGTGTACAGCGCCAGCAGACAATGAATTTTCAGCACTAAAAAAACGAAACTTCATTAACAGCTAAACTAAACGTTTCCAATGTAAATTTCCACCTTTATATAGTGTAAAAAGACATTCTGAAGCCTGGGCAGTCATTAATTTGATTGTCCAATATTTCCCTTATGAGATAATGCCTCTAATAGCAAATGTGTACAGCGCGAGCTGAAAATGCATTGACAGCACTAAAAAACCAAACTTTTATAACAGCTAAACCAAACGTTTCCAATGTAAATTTCCACCTTTATATAGTGTAAAAAGACATCCTGAAGCCTGGGCAGTCATTAATTTGATTGTCCAATATTTCCCTTATGAGATAATGCCTCTCATAGCAAATGTGTACAGCGCGAGCTGAAAATGCATTTACAGCACTAAAAACCCAAACTTTTATAACAGCTAAACCAAACGTTTCCAATGTAAATTTCCACCTTTATATAGTGTAGAAAGGCATCCTGAAGCCTGGAAAGTCATTAATTTGATTGTCCAGTATTTCCTTCATGAGATATTGCAACACTTAGAAAAGGTGTACAGCGCCAGCAGACAATGAATTTTCAGCACTAAAAAAACGAAACTTCATTAACAGCTAAACCAAACGTTTCCAATGTAAATTTCCACATTTATAGAGTGTAAAAATGCATCCTGAAGCCTGGGAAGTCATTAATTTGATTGTCCAGTATTTCCCTTATGAGATAATGCCTCACATAGCAAATGTGTACAGTGCGAGCTGAAAATGCATTTTCAGCACTAAAAAACCAAACTTTTATAACAGCTAAACCAAACGTTTCCAATGTAAATTTCCACCTTTATATAGTGTAAAAAGACATCCTGAAGCCTGGGCAGTCATTAATTTGATTGTCCAATATTTCCCTTATGAGATAATGCCTCTCATAGCAAATGTGTACAGCGCGAGCTGAAAATGCATTTACAGCACTAAAAAACCAAACTTTTATAACAGCTAAACCAAACGTTTCCAATGTAAATTTCCACCTTTATATAGTGTAGAAAGGCATCCTGAAGCCTGGAAAGTCATTAATGTGATTGTCCAGTATTTCCTTCATGAGATATTGCAACACTTAGAAAAAGTGTACAGCGCCAGTAGACAATGAATTTTCAGCACTAAAAAAACGAAATTTCATTAACAGCTAAACTAAACGTTTCCAATGTAAATTTCCACCTTTATATAGTGTAAAAAGACATCCTGAAGCCTGGGCAGTCATTAATTTGATTGTCCAATATTTCCCTTATGAGATAATGCCTCTCATAGCAAATGTGTACAGCGCGAGCTGAAAATGCATTTACAGCACTAAAAAACCAAACTTTTATAACAGCTAAACCAAACGTTTCCAATGTAAATTTCCACCTTTATATAGTGTAGAAAGGCATCCTGGAGCCTGGAAAGTCATTAATTTGATTGTCCAGTATTTCCTTCATGAGATATTGCAACACTTAGAAAAAGTGTACAGCGCCAGCAGACAATGAATTTTCAGCACTAAAAAAACCAAACTTTTATAACAGCTAAACCAAACGTTTCCAATGTAAATTTCCACCTTTATATAGTGTAAAAAGACATCCTGAAGCCTGGGCAGTCATTAATTTGATTGTCCAGTATTTCCCTTATGAGATAATGCCTCACATAGCAAATGTGTACAGCGCGAGCTGAAAATGCATTTACAGCACTAAAAAAACCAAACTTTTATAACAGCTAAACCAAACGTTTCCAATGTAAATTTCCACCTTTATATAGTGTAGAAAGGCATCCTGAAGCCTGGAAAGTCATTAATTTGATTGTCCAGTATTTCCTACATGAGATATTGCAAAACGTAGAAAAAGTGTACAGCGCCAGCAGACAATGAATTTTCAGCACTAAAAAAACGAAACTTCATTAACAGCTAAACCAAACGTTTCCAATGTAAATTTCCACATTTATAGAGTGTAAAAAGGCATCCTGAAGCCTGGGAAGTCATTAATTTGATTGTCCAGTATTTCCCTTATGAGATAATGCCTCACATAGCAAATGTGTACAGTGCGAGCTGAAAATGCATTTTCAGCACTAAAAAAACAAACTTATATAACACCTAAACCAAACGTTTCCAATGTAAATTTCCACCTTTATATAGTGTAAAAAGACATCCTGAAGCCTGGGCAGTCATTAATTTGATTGTCCAATATTTCCCTTATGAGATAATGCCTCTCATAGCAAATGTGTACAGCGCGAGCTGAAAATGCATTTACAGCACTAAAAAACCAAACTTTTATAACAGCTAAACCAAACGTTTCCAATGTAAATTTCCACCTTTATATAGTGTAAAAAGACATCCTGAAGCCTGGGCAGTCATTAATTTGATTGTCCAATATTTCCCTTATGAGATAATGCCTCTCATAGCAAATGTGTACAGCGCGAGCTGAAAATGCATTTTCAGCACTAAAAAACCAAACTTTTATAACAGCTAAACCAAACGTTTCAAATGTAAATTTCCACCTTTATATAGTGTAAAAAGACATCCTGAAGCCTGGGCAGTCATTAATTTGATTGTCCAATATTTCCCTTATGAGATAATGCCTCTCATAGCAAATGTGTACAGTGCGAGCTGAAAATGCATTTACAGCACTAAAAAAACAAACTTTTATAACAGCTAAACCAAACGTTTCCAATGTAAATTTCCACCTTTATATAGTGTAAAAAGACATCCTGAAGCCTGGGCAGTCATTAATTTGATTGTCCAATATTTCCCTTATGAGATAATGCCTCTCATAGCAAATGTGTACAGTGCGAGCTGAAAATGCATTTACAGCACTAAAAAAACAAACTTTTATAACAGCTAAACCAAACGTTTCCAATGTAAATTTCCACCTTTATATAGTGTAAAAAGACATCCTGAAGCCTGGGCAGTCATTAATTTGATTGTCCAATATTTCCCTTATGAGATAATGCCTCTCATAGCAAATGTGTACAGCGCGAGCTGAAAATGCATTTACAGCACTAAAAAACCAAACTTTTATAACAGCTAAACCAAACGTTTCCAATGTAAATTTCCACCTTTATATAGTGTAGAAAGGCATCCTGAAGCCTGGAAAGTCATTAATTTGATTGTCCAGTATTTCCTTCATGAGATATTGCAACACTTAGAAAAAGTGTACAGCGCTAGCAGACAATGAATTTTCAGCACTAAAAAAACGAAACTTCATTAACAGCTAAACCAAACGTTTCCAATGTAAATTTCCACATTTATAGAGTGTAAAAAGGCATCCTGAAGCCTGGGAAGTCATTAATTTGATTGTCCAGTATTTCCCTTATGAGATAATGCCTCACATAGCAAATGTGTACAGTGCGAGCTGAAAATGCATTTACAGCACTAAAAAAACAAACTTTTATAACAGCTAAACCAAACGTTTCCAATGTAAATTTCCACCTTTATATATTGTAGAAAGGCATCCTGAAGCCTGGAAAGTCATTAATTTGATTGTCCAGTATTTCCTTCATGAGATATTGCAACACTTAGAAAAAGTGTACAGCGCCAGCAGACAATGAATTTTCAGCACTAAATAAACGAAACTTCATTAACAGCTAAAGTAAACGTTTCCAATGTAAATTTCCACCTTTATATAGTGTAAAAAGACATCCTGAAGCCTGGGCAGTCATTAATTTGATTGTCCAATATTTCCCTTATGAGATAATGCCTCTCATAGCAAATGTGTACAGTGCGAGCTGAAAATGCATTTACAGCACTAAAAAAACAAACTTTTATAACAGCTAAACCAAACGTTTCCAATGTAAATTTCCACCTTTATATAGTGTAAAAAGACATCCTGAAGCCTGGGCAGTCATTAATTTGATTGTCCAATATTTCCCTTATGAGATAATGCCTCTCATAGCAAATGTGTACAGCGCGAGCTGAAAATGCATTTACAGCACTAAAAAACCAAACTTTTATAACAGCTAAACCAAACGTTTCCAATGTAAATTTCCACCTTTATATAGTGTAGAAAGGCATCCTGAAGCCTGGAAAGTCATTAATTTGATTGTCCAGTATTTCCTTCATGAGATATTGCAACACTTAGAAAAAGTGTACAGCGCCAGCAGACAATGAATTTTCAGCACTAAAAAAAACGAAACTTCATTAACAGCTAAACCAAACGTTTCCAATGTAAATTTCCACATTTATAGAGTGTAAAAAGGCATCCTGAAGCCTGGGAAGTCATTAATTTGATTGTCCAGTATTTCCCTTATGAGATAATGCCTCACATAGCAAATGTGTACAGTGCGAGCTGAAAATGCATTTACAGCACTAAAAAAACAAACTTTTATAACAGCTAAACCAAACGTTTCCAATGTAAATTTCCATCTTTATATAGTGTAGAAAGGCATCCTGAAGCCTGGAAAGTCATTAATTTGATTGTCCAGTATTTCCTTCATGAGATATTGCAACACTTAGAAAAAGTGTACAGCGCCAGCAGACAATGAATTTTCAGCACTAAATAAACGAAACTTCATTAACAGCTAAACTAAACGTTTCCAATGTAAATTTCCACCTTTATATAGTGTAAAAAGACATCCTGAAGCCTGGGCAGTCATTAATTTGATTGTCCAATATTTCCCTTATGAGATAATGCCTCTCATAGCAAATGTGTACAGTGCGAGCTGAAAATGCATTTACAGCACTAAAAAAAACAAACTTTTATAACAGCTAAACCAAACGTTTCCAATGTAAATTTCCACCTTTATATAGTGTAAAAAGACATCCTGAAGCCTGGGCAGTCATTAATTTGATTGTCCAATATTTCCCTTATGAGATAATGCCTCTCATAGCAAATGTGTACAGCGCGAGCTGAAAATGCATTAACAGCACTAAAAAACCAAACTTTTATAACAGCTAAACCAAACGTTTCCAATGTAAATTTCCACCTTTATATAGTGTAGAAAGGCATCCTGAAGCCTGGAAAGTCATTAATTTGATTGTCCAGTATTTCCTTCATGAGATATTGCAACACTTAGAAAAAGTGTACAGCGCCAGCAGACAATGAATTTTCAGCACTAAAAAAAACGAAACTTCATTAACAGCTAAACCAAACGTTTCCAATGTAAATTTCCACATTTATAGAGTGTAAAAAGGCATCCTGAAGCCTGGGAAGTCATTAATTTGATTGTCCAGTATTTCCCTTATGAGATAATGCCTCTCATTGCAAATGTGTACAGCGCGAGCTGAAAATGCATTTTCAGCACTAAAAAACCAAACTTTTATAACACCTAAACCAAACGTTTCCAATGTAAATTTCCTCCATTATATAGTGTAAAAAGACATCCTGAAGCCTGGGCAGTCATTAATTTGATTGTCCAATATTTCCCTTATGAGATAATGCCTCTCATAGCAAATGTGTACAGCGCGAGCTGAAAATGCATTTACAGCACTAAAAAACCAAACTTTTATAACAGCTAAACCAAACGTTTCCAATGTAAATTTCCACCTTTATATAGTGTAGAAAGGCACCCTGAAGCCTGGAAAGTCATTAATTTGATTGTCCAGTATTTCCTTCATGAGATATTGCAACATTTAGAAAAAGTGTACAGCGCCAGCAGACAATGAATTTTCAGCACTAAAAAAACGAAACTTCATTAACAGCTAAACTAAACGTTTCCAATGTAAATTTCCACCTTTATATAGTGTAAAAAGACATCCTGAAGCCCGGGCAGCCATTAATTTGATTGTCCAATATTTCCCTTATGAGATAATGCCTCTCATAGCAAATGTGTACAGCGCGAGCTGAAAATGCATTTACAGCACTAAAAAACCAAACTTTTATAACAGCTAAACCAAACGTTTCCAATGTAAATTTCCACCTTTATATAGTGTAAAAAGACATCCTGAAGCCTGGGCAGTCATTAATTTGATTGTCCAATATTTCCCTTATGAGATAATGCCTCTCATAGCAAATGTGTACAGCGCGAGCTGAAAATGCATTTACAGCACTAAAAAAACAAACTTTTATAACAGCTAAACCAAACGTTTCCAATGTAAATTTCCACCTTTATATAGTGTAGAAAGGCATCCTGGAGCCTGGAAAGTCATTAATTTGATTGTCCAGTATTTCCTTCATGAGATATTGCAACACTTAGAAAAAGTGTACAGCGCCAGCAGACAATGAATTTTCAGCACTAAAAAAACCAAACTTTTATAACAGCTAAACCAAACTTTTCCAATGTAAATTTCCACCTTTATATAGTGTAAAAAGACATCCTGAAGCCTGGGCAGTCATTAATTTGATTGTCCAGTATTTCCCTTATGAGATAATGCCTCACATAGCAAATGTGTACAGCGCGAGCTGAAAATGCATTTACAGCACTAAAAAAACAAACTTTTATAACAGCTAAACCAAACGTTTCCAATGTAAATTTCCACCTTTATATAGTGTAGAAAGGCATCCTGAAGCCTGGAAAGTCATTAATTTGATTGTCCAGTATTTCCTACATGAGATATTGCAAAACTTAGAAAAAGTGTACAGCGCCAGCAGAAAATGAATTTTCAGCACTAAAAAAACGAAACTTCATTAACAGCTAAACCAAACGTTTCCAATGTAAATTTCCACATTTATAGAGTGTAAAAAGGCATCCTGAAGCCTGGGAAGTCATTAATTTGATTGTCCAGTATTTCCCTTATGAGATAATGCCTCACATAGCAAATGTGTACAGTGCGAGCTGAAAATGCATTTTCAGCACTAAAAAAACAAACTTATATAACACCTAAACCAAACGTTTCCAATGTAAATTTCCACCTTTATATAGTGTAAAAAGACATCCTGAAGCCTGGGCAGTCATTAATTTGATTGTCCAATATTTCCCTTATGAGATAATGCCTCTCATAGCAAATGTGTACAGCGCGAGCTGAAAATGCATTTACAGCACTAAAAAACCAAACTTTTATAACAGCTAAACCAAACGTTTCCAATGTAAATTTCCACCTTTATATAGTGTAAAAAGACATCCTGAAGCCTGGGCAGTCATTAATTTGATTGTCCAATATTTCCCTTATGAGATAATGCCTCTCATAGCAAATGTGTACAGCGCGAGCTGAAAATGCATTTTCAGCACTAAAAAACCAAACTTTTATAACAGCTAAACCAAACGTTTCAAATGTAAATTTCCACCTTTATATAGTGTAAAAAGACATCCTGAAGCCTGGGCAGTCATTAATTTGATTGTCCAATATTTCCCTTATGAGATAATGCCTCTCATAGCAAATGTGTACAGTGCGAGCTGAAAATGCATTTACAGCACTAAAAAAACAAACTTTTATAACAGCTAAACCAAACGTTTCCAATGTAAATTTCCACCTTTATATAGTGTAAAAAGACATCCTGAAGCCTGGGCAGTCATTAATTTGATTGTCCAATATTTCCCTTATGAGATAATGCCTCTCATAGCAAATGTGTACAGTGCGAGCTGAAAATGCATTTACAGCACTAAAAAAACAAACTTTTATAACAGCTAAACCAAACGTTTCCAATGTAAATTTCCACCTTTATATAGTGTAAAAAGACATCCTGAAGCCTGGGCAGTCATTAATTTGATTGTCCAATATTTCCCTTATGAGATAATGCCTCTCATAGCAAATGTGTACAGCGCGAGCTGAAAATGCATTTACAGCACTAAAAAACCAAACTTTTATAACAGCTAAACCAAACGTTTCCAATGTAAATTTCCACCTTTATATAGTGTAGAAAGGCATCCTGAAGCCTGGAAAGTCATTAATTTGATTGTCCAGTATTTCCTTCATGAGATATTGCAACACTTAGAAAAAGTGTACAGCGCTAGCAGACAATGAATTTTCAGCACTAAAAAAACGAAACTTCATTAACAGCTAAACCAAACGTTTCCAATGTAAATTTCCACATTTATAGAGTGTAAAAAGGCATCCTGAAGCCTGGGAAGTCATTAATTTGATTGTCCAGTATTTCCCTTATGAGATAATGCCTCACATAGCAAATGTGTACAGTGCGAGCTGAAAATGCATTTACAGCACTAAAAAAACAAACTTTTATAACAGCTAAACCAAACGTTTCCAATGTAAATTTCCACCTTTATATAGTGTAGAAAGGCATCCTGAAGCCTGGAAAGTCATTAATTTGATTGTCCAGTATTTCCTTCATGAGATATTGCAACACTTAGAAAAAGTGTACAGCGCCAGCAGACAATGAATTTTCAGCACTAAATAAACGAAACTTCATTAACAGCTAAAGTAAACGTTTCCAATGTAAATTTCCACCTTTATATAGTGTAAAAAGACATCCTGAAGCCTGGGCAGTCATTAATTTGATTGTCCAATATTTCCCTTATGAGATAATGCCTCTCATAGCAAATGTGTACAGTGCGAGCTGAAAATGCATTTACAGCACTAAAAAAACAAACTTTTATAACAGCTAAACCAAACGTTTCCAATGTAAATTTCCACCTTTATATAGTGTAAAAAGACATCCTGAAGCCTGGGCAGTCATTAATTTGATTGTCCAATATTTCCCTTATGAGATAATGCCTCTCATAGCAAATGTGTACAGCGCGAGCTGAAAATGCATTTACAGCACTAAAAAACCAAACTTTTATAACAGCTAAACCAAACGTTTCCAATGTAAATTTCCACCTTTATATAGTGTAGAAAGGCATCCTGAAGCCTGGAAAGTCATTAATTTGATTGTCCAGTATTTCCTTCATGAGATATTGCAACACTTAGAAAAAGTGTACAGCGCCAGCAGACAATGAATTTTCAGCACTAAAAAAAACGAAACTTCATTAACAGCTAAACCAAACGTTTCCAATGTAAATTTCCACATTTATAGAGTGTAAAAAGGCATCCTGAAGCCTGGGAAGTCATTAATTTGATTGTCCAGTATTTCCCTTATGAGATAATGCCTCACATAGCAAATGTGTACAGTGCGAGCTGAAAATGCATTTACAGCACTAAAAAAACAAACTTTTATAACAGCTAAACCAAACGTTTCCAATGTAAATTTCCATCTTTATATAGTGTAGAAAGGCATCCTGAAGCCTGGAAAGTCATTAATTTGATTGTCCAGTATTTCCTTCATGAGATATTGCAACACTTAGAAAAAGTGTACAGCGCCAGCAGACAATGAATTTTCAGCACTAAATAAACGAAACTTCATTAACAGCTAAAGTAAACGTTTCCAATGTAAATTTCCACCTTTATATAGTGTAAAAAGACATCCTGAAGCCTGGGCAGTCATTAATTTGATTGTCCAATATTTCCCTTATGAGATAATGCCTCTCATAGCAAATGTGTACAGTGCGAGCTGAAAATGCATTTACAGCACTAAAAAAACAAACTTTTATAACAGCTAAACCAAACGTTTCCAATGTAAATTTCCACCTTTATATAGTGTAAAAAGACATCCTGAAGCCTGGGCAGTCATTAATTTGATTGTCCAATATTTCCCTTATGAGATAATGCCTCTCATAGCAAATGTGTACAGCGCGAGCTGAAAATGCATTAACAGCACTAAAAAACCAAACTTTTATAACAGCTAAACCAAACGTTTCCAATGTAAATTTCCACCTTTATATAGTGTAGAAAGGCATCCTGAAGCCTGGAAAGTCATTAATTTGATTGTCCAGTATTTCCTTCATGAGATATTGCAACACTTAGAAAAAGTGTACAGCGCCAGCAGACAATGAATTTTCAGCACTAAAAAAAACGAAACTTCATTAACAGCTAAACCAAACGTTTCCAATGTAAATTTCCACATTTATAGAGTGTAAAAAGGCATCCTGAAGCCTGGGAAGTCATTAATTTGATTGTCCAGTATTTCCCTTATGAGATAATGCCTCTCATTGCAAATGTGTACAGCGCGAGCTGAAAATGCATTTTCAGCACTAAAAAACCAAACTTTTATAACACCTAAACCAAACGTTTCCAATGTAAATTTCCTCCATTATATAGTGTAAAAAGACATCCTGAAGCCTGGGCAGTCATTAATTTGATTGTCCAATATTTCCCTTATGAGATAATGCCTCTCATAGCAAATGTGTACAGCGCGAGCTGAAAATGCATTTACAGCACTAAAAAACCAAACTTTTATAACAGCTAAACCAAACGTTTCCAATGTAAATTTCCACCTTTATATAGTGTAGAAAGGCACCCTGAAGCCTGGAAAGTCATTAATTTGATTGTCCAGTATTTCCTTCATGAGATATTGCAACATTTAGAAAAAGTGTACAGCGCCAGCAGACAATGAATTTTCAGCACTAAAAAAACGAAACTTCATTAACAGCTAAACTAAACGTTTCCAATGTAAATTTCCACCTTTATATAGTGTAAAAAGACATCCTGAAGCCCGGGCAGCCATTAATTTGATTGTCCAATATTTCCCTTATGAGATAATGCCTCTCATAGCAAATGTGTACAGCGCGAGCTGAAAATGCATTTACAGCACTAAAAAACCAAACTTTTATAACAGCTAAACCAAACGTTTCCAATGTAAATTTCCACCTTTATATAGTGTAAAAAGACATCCTGAAGCCTGGGCAGTCATTAATTTGATTGTCCAATATTTCCCTTATGAGATAATGCCTCTCATAGCAAATGTGTACAGCGCGAGCTGAAAATGCATTTACAGCACTAAAAAAACAAACTTTTATAACAGCTAAACCAAACGTTTCCAATGTAAATTTCCACCTTTATATAGTGTAGAAAGGCATCCTGAAGCCTGGAAAGTCATTAATTTGATTGTCCAGTATTTCCTTCATGAGATATTGCAACACTTAGAAAAAGTGTACAGCGCCAGCAGACAATGAATTTTCAGCACTAAAAAAACGAAACTTCATTAACAGCTAAACTAAATGTTTCCAATGTAAATTTCCACCTTTATATAGTGTAAAAAGACATCCTGAAGCCTGGGCAGTCATTAATTTGATTGTCCAATATTTCCCTTATGAGATAATGCCTCTCATAGCAAATGTGTACAGCGCGAGCTGAAAATGCATTTACAGCACTAAAAAAACCAAACTTTTATAACAGCTAAACCAAACGTTTCCAATGTAAATTTCCACCTTTATATAGTGTAAAAAGGCATCCTGAAGCCTGGAAAGTCTTTAATTTGATTGTCCAGTATTTCCTTCATGAGATATTGCAACACTTAGAAAAAGTGTACAGCGCCAGCAGACAATGAATTTCCAGCACTAAAAAAACGAAACTTCATTAACAGCTAAACTAAACGTTTCCAATGTAAATTTCCACCTTTATATAGTGTAAAAAGACATCCTGAAGCCTGGGCAGTCATTAATTTGATTGTCCAATATTTCCCTTATGAGATAATGCCTCACATAGCAAATGTGTACAGCGCGAGCTGAAAATGCATTTACAGCACTAAAAAAACAAACTTTTATAACAGCTAAACCAAACGTTTCCAATGTAAATTTCCACATTTATAGAGTGTAAAAATGCATCCTGAAGCCTGGGAAGTCATTAATTTGATTGTCCAGTATTTCCCTTATGAGATAATGCCTCACATAGCAAATGTGTACAGTGCGAGCTGAAAATGCATTTTCAGCACTAAAAAACCAAACTTTTATAACAGCTAAACCAAACGTTTCCAATGTAAATTTCCACCTTTATATAGTGTAAAAAGACATCCTGAAGCCTGGGCAGTCATTAATTTGATTGTCCAATATTTCCCTTATGAGATAATGCCTCTCATAGCAAATGTGTACAGCGCGAGCTGAAAATGCATTTACAGCACTAAAAAACCAAACTTTTATAACAGCTAAACCAAACGTTTCCAATGTAAATTTCCACCTTTATATAGTGTAGAAAGGCATCCTGAAGCCTGGAAAGTCATTAATTTGATTGTCCAGTATTTCCTTCATGAGATATTGCAACACTTAGAAAAAGTGTACAGCGCCAGTAGACAATGAATTTTCAGCACTAAAAAAACGAAACTTCATTAACAGCTAAACTAAACGTTTCCAATGTAAATTTCCACCTTTATATAGTGTAAAAAGACATCCTGAAGCCTGGGCAGTCAATAATTTGATTGTCCAATATTTCCCTTATGAGATAATGCCTCTCATAGCAAATGTGTACAGCGCGAGCTGAAAATGCATTTACAGCACTAAAAAACCAAACTTTTATAACAGCTAAACCAAACGTTTCCAATGTAAATTTCCACCTTTATATAGTGTAGAAAGGCATCCTGGAGCCTGGAAAGTCATTAATTTGATTGTCCAGTATTTCCTTCATGAGATATTGCAACACTTAGAAAAAGTGTACAGCGCCAGCAGACAATGAATTTTCAGCACTAAAAAAACCAAACTTTTATAACAGCTAAACCAAACGTTTCCAATGTAAATTTCCACCTTTATATAGTGTAAAAAGACATCCTGAAGCCTGGGCAGTCATTAATTTGATTGTCCAGTATTTCCCTTATGAGATAATGCCTCACATAGCAAATGTGTACAGCGCGAGCTGAAAATGCATTTACAGCACTAAAAAAACAAACTTTTATAACAGCTAAACCAAACGTTTCCAATGTAAATTTCCACCTTTATATAGTGTAGAAAGGCATCCTGAAGCCTGGAAAGTCATTAATTTGATTGTCCAGTATTTCCTACATGAGATATTGCAAAACTTAGAAAAAGTGTACAGCGCCAGCAGACAATGAATTTTCAGCACTAAAAAAACGAAACTTCATTAACAGCTAAACCAAACGTTTCCAATGTAAATTTCCACCTTTATATAGTGTAAAAAGACATCCTGAAGCCCGGGCAGCCATTAATTTGATTGTCCAATATTTCCCTTATGAGATAATGCCTCTCATAGCAAATGTGTACAGCGCGAGCTGAAAATGCATTTACAGCACTAAAAAACCAAACTTTTATAACAGCTAAACCAAACGTTTCCAATGTAAATTTCCACCTTTATATAGTGTAAAAAGACATCCTGAAGCCTGGGCAGTCATTAATTTGATTGTCCAATATTTCCCTTATGAGATAATGCCTCTCATAGCAAATGTGTACAGCGCGAGCTGAAAATGCATTTACAGCACTAAAAAAACAAACTTTTATAACAGCTAAACCAAACGTTTCCAATGTAAATTTCCACCTTTATATAGTGTAGAAAGGCATCCTGAAGCCTGGAAAGTCATTAATTTGATTGTCCAGTATTTCCTTCATGAGATATTGCAACACTTAGAAAAAGTGTACAGCGCCAGCAGACAATGAATTTTCAGCACTAAAAAAACGAAACTTCATTAACAGCTAAACTAAATGTTTCCAATGTAAATTTCCACATTTATATAGTGTAAAAAGACATCCTGAAGCCTGGGCAGTCATTAATTTGATTGTCCAATATTTCCCTTATGAGATAATGCCTCTCATAGCAAATGTGTACAGCGCGAGCTGAAAATGCATTTACAGCACTAAAAAACCAAACTTTTATAACAGCTAAACCAAACGTTTCCAATGTAAATTTCCACCTTTATATAGTGTAAAAAGGCATCCTGAAGCCTGGAAAGTCTTTAATTTGATTGTCCAGTATTTCCTTCATGAGATATTGCAACACTTAGAAAAAGTGTACAGCGCCAGCAGACAATGAATTTCCAGCACTAAAAAAACGAAACTTCATTAACAGCTAAACTAAACGTTTCCAATGTAAATTTCCACCTTTATATAGTGTAAAAAGACATCCTGAAGCCTGGGCAGTCATTAATTTGATTGTCCAATATTTCCCTTATGAGATAATGCCTCTCATAGCAAATGTGTACAACGCGAGCTGAAAATGCATTTACAGCACTAAAATACCAAACTTTTATAACAGCTAAACCAAACGTTTCCAATGTAAATTTCCACCTTTATATAGTGTAGAAAGGCATCCTGAAGCCTGGAAAGTCATTAATTTGATTGTCCAGTATTTCCTTCATGAGATATTGCAACACTTAGAAAAAGTGTACAGCGCCAGCAGACAATGAATTTTCAGCACTCAAAAAACGAAACTTCATTAACAGCTAAACCAAACGTTTCCAATGTAAATTTCCACATTTATAGAGTGTAAAAAGGCATCCTGAAGCCTGGGAAGTCATTAATTTGATTGTCCAGTATTTCCCTTATGAGATAATGCCTCACATAGCAAATGTGTACAGTGCGAGCTGAAAATGCATTTTCAGCACTAAAAGACCAAACTTTTATAACAGCTAAACCAAACGTTTCCAATGTAAATTTCCACCTTTATATAGTGTAAAAAGACATCCTGAAGCCTGGGCAGTCATTAATTTGATTGTCCAGTATTTCCCTTATGAGATAATGCCTCACATAGCAAATGTGTACAGCGCGAGCTGAAAATGCATTTACAGCACTAAAAAAACAAACTTTTATAACAGCTAAACCAAACGTTTCCAATGTAAATTTCCACATTTATAGAGTGTAAAAATGCATCCTGAAGCCTGGGAAGTCATTAATTTGATTGTCCAGTATTTCCCTTATGAGATAATGCCTCACATAGCAAATGTGTACAGTGCGAGCTGAAAATGCATTTACAGCACTAAAAAAACAAACTTTTATAACAGCTAAACCAAACGTTTCCAATGTAAATTTCCACCTTTATATAGTGTAAAAAGACATCCTGAAGCCTGGGCAGTCATTAATTTGATTGTCCAATATTTCCCTTATGAGATAATGCCTCTCATAGCAAATGTGTACAGCGCGAGCTGAAAATGCATTTACAGCACTAAAAAACCAAACTTTTATAACAGCTAAACCAAACGTTTCCAATGTAAATTTCCACCTTTATATAGTGTAGAAAGGCATCCTGAAGCCTGGAAAGTCATTAATTTGATTGTCCAGTATTTCCTTCATGAGATATTGCAACACTTAGAAAAAGTGTACAGCGCCAGCAGACAATGAATTTTCAGCACTAAAAAAAACGAAACTTCATTAACAGCTAAACCAAACGTTTCCAATGTAAATTTCCACATTTATAGAGTGTAAAAAGGCATCCTGAAGCCTGGGAAGTCATTAATTTGATTGTCCAGTATTTCCCTTATGAGATAATGCCTCTCATTGCAAATGTGTACAGCGCGAGCTGAAAATGCATTTTCAGCACTAAAAAACCAAACTTTTATAACACCTAAACCAAACGTTTCCAATGTAAATTTCCTCCATTATATAGTGTAAAAAGACATCCTGAAGCCTGGGCAGTCATTAATTTGATTGTCCAATATTTCCCTTATGAGATAATGCCTCTCATAGCAAATGTGTACAGCGCGAGCTGAAAATGCATTTACGGGACTAAAAACCCAAACTTTTATAACAGCTAAACCAAACGTTTCCAATGTAAATTTCCACCTTTATATAGTGTAGAAAGGCATCTTGAAGCCTGGAAAGTCATTAATTTGATTGTCCAGTATTTCCTTCATGAGATATTGCAACACTTAGAAAAGGTGTACAGCGCCAGCAGACAATGAATTTTCAGCACTAAAAAACGAAACTTCATTAACAGCTAAACCAAACGTTTCCAATGTAAATTTCCACATTTATAGAGTGTAAAAAGGCAGCCTGAAGCCTGGGAAGTCATTAATTTGATTGTCCAGTATTTCCCTTATGAGATAATGCCTCACATAGCAAATGTGTACAGTGCGAGCTGAAAATGCATTTTCAGCACTAAAAAACCAAACTTTTATAACAGCTAAACCAAACGTTTCCAATGTAAATTTCCACCTTTATATAGTGTAAAAAGACATCCTGAAGCCTGGGCAGTCATTAATTTGATTGTCCAATATTTCCCTTATGAGATAATGCCTCTCATAGCAAATGTGTACAGCGCGAGCTGAAAATGCATTTACAGCACTAAAAAACCAAACTTTTATAACAGCTAAACCAAACGTTTCCAATGTAAATTTCCACCTTTATATAGTGTAGAAAGGCATCCTGAAGCCTGGAAAGTCATTAATTTGATTGTCCAGTATTTCCTTCATGAGATATTGCAACACTTAGAAAAAGTGTACAGCGCCAGTAGACAATGAATTTTCAGCACTAAAAAAACGAAACTTCATTAACAGCTAAACTAAACGTTTCCAATGTAAATTTCCACCTTTATATAGTGTAAAAAGACATCCTGAAGCCTGGGCAGTCAATAATTTGATTGTCCAATATTTCCCTTATGAGATAATGCCTCTCATAGCAAATGTGTACAGCGCGAGCTGAAAATGCATTTACAGCACTAAAAAACCAAACTTTTATAACAGCTAAACCAAACGTTTCCAATGTAAATTTCCACCTTTATATAGTGTAGAAAGGCATCCTGGAGCCTGGAAAGTCATTAATTTGATTGTCCAGTATTTCCTTCATGAGATATTGCAACACTTAGAAAAAGTGTACAGCGCCAGCAGACAATGAATTTTCAGCACTAAAAAAACCAAACTTTTATAACAGCTAAACCAAACGTTTCCAATGTAAATTTCCACCTTTATATAGTGTAAAAAGACATCCTGAAGCCTGGGCAGTCATTAATTTGATTGTCCAGTATTTCCCTTATGAGATAATGCCTCACATAGCAAATGTGTACAGCGCGAGCTGAAAATGCATTTACAGCACTAAAAAAACAAACTTTTATAACAGCTAAACCAAACGTTTCCAATGTAAATTTCCACCTTTATATAGTGTAGAAAGGCATCCTGAAGCCTGGAAAGTCATTAATTTGATTGTCCAGTATTTCCTACATGAGATATTGCAAAACTTAGAAAAAGTGTACAGCGCCAGCAGACAATGAATTTTCAGCACTAAAAAAACGAAACTTCATTAACAGCTAAACCAAACGTTTCCAATGTAAATTTCCACCTTTATATAGTGTAAAAAGACATCCTGAAGCCCGGGCAGCCATTAATTTGATTGTCCAATATTTCCCTTATGAGATAATGCCTCTCATAGCAAATGTGTACAGCGCGAGCTGAAAATGCATTTACAGCACTAAAAAACCAAACTTTTATAACAGCTAAACCAAACGTTTCCAATGTAAATTTCCACCTTTATATAGTGTAAAAAGACATCCTGAAGCCTGGGCAGTCATTAATTTGATTGTCCAATATTTCCCTTATGAGATAATGCCTCTCATAGCAAATGTGTACAGCGCGAGCTGAAAATGCATTTACAGCACTAAAAAAACAAACTTTTATAACAGCTAAACCAAACGTTTCCAATGTAAATTTCCACCTTTATATAGTGTAGAAAGGCATCCTGAAGCCTGGAAAGTCATTAATTTGATTGTCCAGTATTTCCTTCATGAGATATTGCAACACTTAGAAAAAGTGTACAGCGCCAGCAGACAATGAATTTTCAGCACTAAAAAAACGAAACTTCATTAACAGCTAAACTAAATGTTTCCAATGTAAATTTCCACCTTTATATAGTGTAAAAAGACATCCTGAAGCCTGGGCAGTCATTAATTTGATTGTCCAATATTTCCCTTATGAGATAATGCCTCTCATAGCAAATGTGTACAGCGCGAGCTGAAAATGCATTTACAGCACTAAAAAACCAAACTTTTATAACAGCTAAACCAAACGTTTCCAATGTAAATTTCCACCTTTATATAGTGTAAAAAGGCATCCTGAAGCCTGGAAAGTCTTTAATTTGATTGTCCAGTATTTCCTTCATGAGATATTGCAACACTTAGAAAAAGTGTACAGCGCCAGCAGACAATGAATTTCCAGCACTAAAAAAACGTAACTTCATTAACAGCTAAACTAAACGTTTCCAATGTAAATTTCCACCTTTATATAATGTAAAAAGACATCCTGAAGCCTGGGCAGTCATTAATTTGATTGTCCAATATTTCCCTTATGAGATAATGCCTCTCATAGCAAATGTGTACAACGCGAGCTGAAAATGCATTTACAGCACTAAAATACCAAACTTTTATAACAGCTAAACCAAACGTTTCCAATGTAAATTTCCACCTTTATATAGTGTAGAAAGGCATCCTGAAGCCTGGAAAGTCATTAATTTGATTGTCCAGTATTTCCTTCATGAGATATTGCAACACTTAGAAAAAGTGTACAGCGCCAGCAGACAATGAATTTTCAGCACTCAAAAAACGAAACTTCATTAACAGCTAAACCAAACGTTTCCAATGTAAATTTCCACATTTATAGAGTGTAAAAAGGCATCCTGAAGCCTGGGAAGTCATTAATTTGATTGTCCAGTATTTCCCTTATGAGATAATGCCTCACATAGCAAATGTGTACAGTGCGAGCTGAAAATGCATTTTCAGCACTAAAAGACCAAACTTTTATAACAGCTAAACCAAACGTTTCCAATGTAAATTTCCACCTTTATATAGTGTAAAAAGACATCCTGAAGCCTGGGCAGTCATTAATTTGATTGTCAGGTATTTCCCTTATGAGATAATGCCTCACATAGCAAATGTGTACAGCGCGAGCTGAAAATGCATTTACAGCACTAAAAAAACAAACTTTTATAACAGCTAAACCAAACGTTTCCAATGTAAATTTCCACATTTATAGAGTGTAAAAATGCATCCTGAAGCCTGGGAAGTCATTAATTTGATTGTCCAGTATTTCCCTTATGAGATAATGCCTCACATAGCAAATGTGTACAGTGCGAGCTGAAAATGCATTTACAGCACTAAAAAAACAAACTTTTATAACAGCTAAACCAAACGTTTCCAATGTAAATTTCCACCTTTATATAGTGTAAAAAGACATCCTGAAGCCTGGGCAGTCATTAATTTGATTGTCCAATATTTCCCTTATGAGATAATGCCTCTCATAGCAAATGTGTACAGCGCGAGCTGAAAATGCATTTACAGCACTAAAAAACCAAACTTTTATAACAGCTAAACCAAACGTTTCCAATGTAAATTTCCACCTTTATATAGTGTAAAAAGGCATCCTGAAGCCTGGAAAGTCTTTAATTTGATTGTCCAGTATTTCCTTCATGAGATATTGCAACACTTAGAAAAAGTGTACAGCGCCAGCAGACAATGAATTTTCAGCACTAAAAAAAACGAAACTTCATTAACAGCTAAACCAAACGTTTCCAATGTAAATTTCCACATTTATAGAGTGTAAAAAGGCATCCTGAAGCCTGGGAAGTCATTAATTTGATTGTCCAGTATTTCCCTTATGAGATAATGCCTCTCATTGCAAATGTGTACAGCGCGAGCTGAAAATGCATTTTCAGCACTAAAAAACCAAACTTTTATAACACCTAAACCAAACGTTTCCAATGTAAATTTCCTCCATTATATAGTGTAAAAAGACATCCTGAAGCCTGGGCAGTCATTAATTTGATTGTCCAATATTTCCCTTATGAGATAATGCCTCTCATAGCAAATGTGTACAGCGCGAGCTGAAAATGCATTTACAGCACTAAAAAACCAAACTTTTATAACAGCTAAACCAAACGTTTCCAATGTAAATTTCCACCTTTATATAGTGTAGAAAGGCACCCTGAAGCCTGGAAAGTCATTAATTTGATTGTCCAGTATTTCCTTCATGAGATATTGCAACATTTAGAAAAAGTGTACAGCGCCAGCAGACAATGAATTTTCAGCACTAAAAAAACGAAACTTCATTAACAGCTAAACTAAACGTTTCCAATGTAAATTTCCACCTTTATATAGTGTAAAAAGACATCCTGAAGCCCGGGCAGCCATTAATTTGATTGTCCAATATTTCCCTGATGAGATAATGCCTCTCATAGCAAATGTGTACAGCGCGAGCTGAAAATGCATTTACAGCACTAAAAAACCAAACTTTTATAACAGCTAAACCAAACGTTTCCAATGTAAATTTCCACCTTTATATAGTGTAAAAAGACATCCTGAAGCCTGGGCAGTCATTAATTTGATTGTCCAATATTTCCCTTATGAGATAATGCCTCTCATAGCAAATGTGTACAGCGCGAGCTGAAAATGCATTTACAGCACTAAAAAAACAAACTTTTATAACAGCTAAACCAAACGTTTCCAATGTAAATTTCCACCTTTATATAGTGTAGAAAGGCATCCTGAAGCCTGGAAAGTCATTAATTTGATTGTCCAGTATTTCCTTCATGAGATATTGCAACACTTAGAAAAAGTGTACAGCGCCAGCAGACAATGAATTTTCAGCACTAAAAAAACGAAACTTCATTAACAGCTAAACTAAATGTTTCCAATGTAAATTTCCACCTTTATATAGTGTAAAAAGACATCCTGAAGCCTGGGCAGTCATTAATTTGATTGTCCAATATTTCCCTTATGAGATAATGCCTCTCATAGCAAATGTGTACAGCGCGAGCTGAAAATGCATTTACAGCACTAAAAAACCAAACTTTTATAACAGCTAAACCAAACGTTTCCAATGTAAATTTCCACCTTTATATAGTGTAAAAAGGCATCCTGAAGCCTGGAAAGTCTTTAATTTGATTGTCCAGTATTTCCTTCATGAGATATTGCAACACTTAGAAAAAGTGTACAGCGCCAGCAGACAATGAATTTCCAGCACTAAAAAAACGAAACTTCATTAACAGCTAAACTAAACGTTTCCAATGTAAATTTCCACCTTTATATAGTGTAAAAAGACATCCTGAAGCCTGGGCAGTCATTAATTTGATTGTCCAATATTTCCCTTATGAGATAATGCCTCTCATAGCAAATGTGTACAGCGCGAGCTGAAAATGCATTTACAGCACTAAAATACCAAACTTTTATAACAGCTAAACCAAACGTTTCCAATGTAAATTTCCACCTTTATATAGTGTAGAAAGGCATCCTGAAGCCTGGAAAGTCATTAATTTGATTGTCCAGTATTTCCTTCATGAGATATTGCAACACTTAGAAAAAGTGTACAGCGCCAGCAGACAATGAATTTTCAGCACTAAAAAAACGAAACTTCATTAACAGCTAAACTAAATGTTTCCAATGTAAATTTCCACCTTTATATAGTGTAAAAAGACATCCTGAAGCCTGGGCAGTCATTAATTTGATTGTCCAATATTTCCCTTATGAGATAATGCCTCTCATAGCAAATGTGTACAGCGCGAGCTGAAAATGCATTTACAGCACTAAAAAACCAAACTTTTATAACAGCTAAACCAAACGTTTCCAATGTAAATTTCCACCTTTATATAGTGTAAAAAGGCATCCTGAAGCCTGGAAAGTCTTTAATTTGATTGTCCAGTATTTCCTTCATGAGATATTGCAACACTTAGAAAAAGTGTACAGCGCCAGCAGACAATGAATTTCCAGCACTAAAAAAACGAAACTTCATTAACAGCTAAACTAAACGTTTCCAATGTAAATTTCCACCTTTATATAGTGTAAAAAGACATCCTGAAGCCTGGGCAGTCATTAATTTGATTGTCCAATATTTCCCTTATGAGATAATGCCTCTCATAGCAAATGTGTACAACGCGAGCTGAAAATGCATTTACAGCACTAAAATACCAAACTTTTATAACAGCTAAACCAAACGTTTCCAATGTAAATTTCCACCTTTATATAGTGTAGAAAGGCATCCTGAAGCCTGGAAAGTCATTAATTTGATTGTCCAGTATTTCCTTCATGAGATATTGCAACACTTAGAAAAAGTGTACAGCGCCAGCAGACAATGAATTTTCAGCACTCAAAAAACGAAACTTCATTAACAGCTAAACCAAACGTTTCCAATGTAAATTTCCACATTTATAGAGTGTAAAAAGGCATCCTGAAGCCTGGGAAGTCATTAATTTGATTGTCCAGTATTTCCCTTATGAGATAATGCCTCACATAGCAAATGTGTACAGTGCGAGCTGAAAATGCATTTTCAGCACTAAAAAACCAAACTTTTATAACAGCTAAACCAAACGTTTCCAATGTAAATTTCCACCTTTATATAGTGTAAAAAGACATCCTGAAGCCTGGGCAGTCATTAATTTGATTGTCCAGTATTTCCCTTATGAGATAATGCCTCACATAGCAAATGTGTACAGCGCGAGCTGAAAATGCATTTACAGCACTAAAAAAACAAACTTTTATAACAGCTAAACCAAACGTTTCCAATGTAAATTTCCACATTTATAGAGTGTAAAAATGCATCCTGAAGCCTGGGAAGTCATTAATTTGATTGTCCAGTATTTCCCTTATGAGATAATGCCTCACATAGCAAATGTGTACAGTGCGAGCTGAAAATGCATTTACAGCACTAAAAAAACAAACTTTTATAACAGCTAAACCAAACGTTTCCAATGTAAATTTCCACCTTTATATAGTGTAAAAAGACATCCTGAAGCCTGGAAAGTCATTAATTTGATTGTCCAATATTTCCCTTATGAGATAATGCCTCTCATAGCAAATGTGTACAGCGCGAGCTGAAAATGCATTTACAGCACTAAAAAACCAAACTTTTATAACAGCTAAACCAAACGTTTCCAATGTAAATTTCCACCTTTATATAGTGTAGAAAGGCATCCTGAAGCCTGGAAAGTCATTAATTTGATTGTCCAGTATTTCCTTCATGAGATATTGCAACACTTAGAAAAAGTGTACAGCGCCAGCAGACAATGAATTTTCAGCACTAAAAAAAACGAAACTTCATTAACAGCTAAACCAAACGTTTCCAATGTAAATTTCCACATTTATAGAGTGTAAAAAGGCATCCTGAAGCCTGGGAAGTCATTAATTTGATTGTCCAGTATTTCCCTTATGAGATAATGCCTCTCATTGCAAATGTGTACAGCGCGAGCTGAAAATGCATTTTCAGCACTAAAAAACTAAACTTTTATAACACCTAAACCAAACGTTTCCAATGTAAATTTCCTCCATTATATAGTGTAAAAAGACATCCTGAAGCCTGGGCAGTCATTAATTTGATTGTCCAATATTTCCCTTATGAGATAATGCCTCTCATAGCAAATGTGTACAGCGCGAGCTGAAAATGCATTTACAGCACTAAAAAACCAAACTTTTATAACAGCTAAACCAAACGTTTCCAATGTAAATTTCCACCTTTATATAGTGTAGAAAGGCACCCTGAAGCCTGGAAAGTCATTAATTTGATTGTCCAGTATTTCCTTCATGAGATATTGCAACATTTAGAAAAAGTGTACAGCGCCAGCAGACAATGAATTTTCAGCACTAAAAAAACGAAACTTCATTAACAGCTAAACTAAACGTTTCCAATGTAAATTTCCACCTTTATATAGTGTAAAAAGACATCCTGAAGCCCGGGCAGCCATTAATTTGATTGTCCAATATTTCCCTTATGAGATAATGCCTCTCATAGCAAATGTGTACAGCGCGAGCTGAAAATGCATTTACAGCACTAAAAAACCAAACTTTTATAACAGCTAAACCAAACGTTTCCAATGTAAATTTCCACCTTTATATAGTGTAAAAAGACATCCTGAAGCCTGGGCAGTCATTAATTTGATTGTCCAATATTTCCCTTATGAGATAATGCCTCTCATAGCAAATGTGTACAGCGCGAGCTGAAAATGCATTTACAGCACTAAAAAAACAAACTTTTATAACAGCTAAACCAAACGTTTCCAATGTAAATTTCCACCTTTATATAGTGTAGAAAGGCATCCTGAAGCCTGGAAAGTCATTAATTTGATTGTCCAGTATTTCCTTCATGAGATATTGCAACACTTAGAAAAAGTGTACAGCGCCAGCAGACAATGAATTTTCAGCACTAAAAAAACGAAACTTCATTAACAGCTAAACTAAATGTTTCCAATGTAAATTTCCACCTTTATATAGTGTAAAAAGACATCCTGAAGCCTGGGCAGTCATTAATTTGATTGTCCAATATTTCCCTTATGAGATAATGCCTCTCATAGCAAATGTGTACAGCGCGAGCTGAAAATGCATTTACAGCACTAAAAAACCAAACTTTTATAACAGCTAAACCAAACGTTTCCAATGTAAATTTCCACCTTTATATAGTGTAAAAAGGCATCCTGAAGCCTGGAAAGTCTTTAATTTGATTGTCCAGTATTTCCTTCATGAGATATTGAAACACTTAGAAAAAGTGTACAGCGCCAGCAGACAATGAATTTCCAGCACTAAAAAAACGAAACTTCATTAACAGCTAAACTAAACGTTTCCAATGTAAATTTCCACCTTTATATAGTGTAAAAAGACATCCTGAAGCCTGGGCAGTCATTAATTTGATTGTCCAATATTTCCCTTATGAGATAATGCCTCTCATAGCAAATGTGTACAGCGCGAGCTGAAAATGCATTTACAGCACTAAAATACCAAACTTTTATAACAGCTAAACCAAACGTTTCCAATGTAAATTTCCACCTTTATATAGTGTAGAAAGGCATCCTGAAGCCTGGAAAGTCATTAATTTGATTGTCCAGTATTTCCTTCATGAGATATTGCAACACTTAGAAAAAGTGTACAGCGCCAGCAGGCAATGAATTTTCAGCACTAAAAAAACGAAACTTCATTAACAGCTAAACCAAACGTTTCCAATGTAAATTTCCACATTTATAGAGTGTAAAAAGGCATCCTGAAGCCTGGGAAGTCATTAATTTGATTGTCCAGTATTTCCCTTATGAGATAATGCCTCACATAGCAAATGTGTACAGTGCGAGCTGAAAATGCATTTTCAGCACTAAAAAACCAAACTTTTATAACAGCTAAACCAAACGTTTCCAATGTAAATTTCCACCTTTATATAGTGTAAAAAGCCATCCTGAAGCCTGGGCAGTCATTAATTTGATTGTCCAGTATTTCCCTTATGAGATAATGCCTCACATAGCAAATGTGTACAGCGCGAGCTGAAAATGCATTTACAGCACTAAAAAAACAAACTTTTATAACAGCTAAACCAAACGTTTCCAATGTAAATTTCCACATTTATAGAGTGTAAAAATGCATCCTGAAGCCTGGGAAGTCATTAATTTGATTGTCCAGTATTTCCCTTATGAGATAATGCCTCACATAGCAAATGTGTACAGTGCGAGCTGAAAATGCATTTTCAGCACTAAAAAACCAAACTTTTATAACACCTAAACCAAACGTTTCCAATGGAAATTTCCACCTTTATATAGTGTAGAAAGGCATCCTGAAGCCTGGAAAGTCATTAATTTGATTGTCCAGTATTTCCTTCATGAGATATTGCAACACTTAGAAAAAGTGTACAGCGCCAGCAGACAATGAATTTTCAGCACTAAATAAACGAAACTTCATTAACAGCTAAACCAAACGTTTCCAATGTAAATTTCCACATTTATAGAGTGTAAAAAGGCATCCTGAAGCCTGGGAAGTCATTAATTTGATTGTCCAGTATTTCCCTTATGAGATAATGCCTCACATAGCAAATGTGTACAGTGCGAGCTGAAAATGCATTTACAGCACTAAAAAAACAAACTTTTATAACAGCTAAACCAAACGTTTCCAATGGAAATTTCCACCTTTATATAGTGTAGAAAGGCATCCTGAAGCCTGGAAAGTCATTAATTTGATTGTCCAGTATTTCCTTCATGAGATATTGCAACACTTAGAAAAAGTGTACAGCGCCAGCAGACAATGAATTTTCAGCACTAAATAAACGAAACTTCATTAACAGCTAAAGTAAACGTTTCCAATGTAAATTTCCACCTTTATATAGTGTAAAAAGACATCCTGAAGCCTGGGCAGTCATTAATTTGATTGTCCAATATTTCCCTTATGAGATAATGCCTCTCATAGCAAATGTGTACAGTGCGAGCTGAAAATGCATTTACAGCACTAAAAAAACAAACTTTTATAACAGCTAAACCAAACGTTTCCAATGTAAATTTCCACCTTTATATAGTGTAAAAAGACATCCTGAAGCCTGGGCAGTCATTAATTTGATTGTCCAATATTTCCCTTATGAGATAATGCCTCTCATAGCAAATGTGTACAGCGCGAGCTGAAAATGCATTTACAGCACTAAAAAACCAAACTTTTATAACAGCTAAACCAAACGTTTCCAATGTAAATTTCCACCTTTATATAGTGTAGAAAGGCATCCTGAAGCCTGGAAAGTCATTAATTTGATTGTCCAGTATTTCCTTCATGAGATATTGCAACACTTAGAAAAAGTGTACAGCGCCAGCAGACAATGAATTTTCAGCACTAAAAAAACGAAACTTCATTAACAGCTAAACCAAACGTTTCCAATGTAAATTTCCACATTTATAGAGTGTAAAAAGGCATCCTGAAGCCTGGGAAGTCATTAATTTGATTGTCCAGTATTTCCCTTATGAGATAATGCCTCACATAGCAAATGTGTACAGTGCGAGCTGAAAATGCATTTTCAGCACTAAAAAAACAAACTTATATAACACCTAAACCAAACGTTTCCAATGTAAATTTCCACCTTTATATAGTGTAAAAAGACATCCTGAAGCCTGGGCAGTCATTAATTTGATTGTCCAATATTTCCCTTATGAGATAATGCCTCTCATAGCAAATGTGTACAGCGCGAGCTGAAAATGCATTTACAGCACTAAAAAAACCAAACTTTTATAACAGCTAAACCAAACGTTTCCAATGTAAATTTCCACCTTTATATAGTGTAGAAAGGCATCCTGAAGCCTGGAAAGTCATTAATTTGATTGTCCAGTATTTCCTTCATGAGATATTGCAACATTTAGAAAAAGTGTACAGCGCCAGCAGACAATGAATTTTCAGCACTAAAAAAACGAAACTTCATTAACAGCTAAACTAAACGTTTCCAATGTAAATTTCCACCTTTATATAGTGTAAAAAGACATCCTGAAGCCCGGGCAACCATTAATTTGATTGTCCAATATTTCCCTTATGAGATAATGCCTCTCATAGCAAATGTGTACAGCGCGAGCTGAAAATGCATTTACAGCACTAAAAAACCAAACTTTTATAACAGCTAAACCAAACGTTTCCAATGTAAATTTCCACCTTTATATAGTGTAGAAAGGCATCCTGAAGCCTGGAAAGTCATTAATTTGATTGTCCAGTATTTCCTTCATGAGATATTGCAACACTTAGAAAAAGTGTACAGCGCCAGCAGACAATGAATTTTCAGCACTAAAAAAACGAAACTTCATTAACAGCTAAACCAAACGTTTCCAATGTAAATTTCCACATTTATAGAGTGTAAAAAGGCATCCTGAAGCCTGGGAAGTCATTAATTTGATTGTCCAGTATTTCCCTTATGAGATAATGCCTCACATAGCAAATGTGTACAGTGCGAGCTGAAAATGCATTTTCAGCACTAAAAAACCAAACTTTTATAACACCTAAACCAAACGTTTCCAATGTAAATTTCCACCTTTATATAGTGTAGAAAGGCATCCTGAAGCCTGGAAAGTCATTAATTTGATTGTCCAGTATTTCCTTCATGAGATATTGCAACACTTAGAAAAAGTGTACAGCGCCAGCAGACAATGAATTTTCAGCACTAAAAAAACGAAACTTCATTAACAGCTAAACCAAACGTTTCCAATGTAAATTTCCACATTTATAGAGTGTAAAAAGGCATCCTGAAGCCTGGAAAGTCATTAATTTGATTGTCCAGTATTTCCCTTATGAGATAATGCCTCACATAGCAAATGTGTACAGTGCGAGCTGAAAATGCATTTTCAGCACTAAAAAACCAAACTTTTATAACACCTAAACCAAACGTTTCCAATGTAAATTTCCACCTTTATATAGTGTAAAAAGACATCCTGAAACCTGCGCAGTCATTAATTTGATTGTCCAATATTTCCCTTATGAGATAATGCCTCTCATAGCAAATGTGTACAGCGCGAGCTGAAAATGCATTTACAGCACTAAAAAACCAAACTTTTATAACAGCTAAACCAAACGTTTCCAATGTAAATTTCTACCTTTATATAGTGTAGAAAGGCATCCTGAAGCCTGGAAAGTCATTAATTTGATTGTCCAGTATTTCCTTCATGAGATATTGCAACACTTAGAAAAAGTGTACAGCGCCAGCAGACAATGAATTTTCAGCACTAAAAAAACGAAACTTCATTAACAGCTAAACTAAACGTTTCCAATGTAAATTTCCACCTTTATATAGTGTAAAAAGACATTCTGAAGCCTGGGCAGTCATTAATTTGATTGTCCAATATTTCCCTTATGAGATAATGCCTCTCATAGCAAATGTGTACAGCGCGAGCTGAAAATGCATTTACAGCACTAAAAAACCAAACTTTTATAACAGCTAAACCAAACGTTTCCAATGTAAATTTCCACCTTTATATAGTGTAGAAAGGCATCCTGAAGCCTGGAAAGTCATTAATTTGATTGTCCAGTATTTCCTTCATGAGATATTGCAACACTTAGAAAAAGTGTACAGCGCCAGCAGACAATGAATTTTCAGCACTAAAAAAACGAAACTTCATTAACAGCTAAACCAAACGTTTCCAATGTAAATTTCCACATTTATAGAGTGTAAAAAGGCATCCTGAAGCCTGGGAAGTCATTAATTTGATTGTCCAGTATTTCCCTTATGAGATAATGCCTCACATAGCAAATGTGTACAGTGCGAGCTGAAAATGCATTTTCAGCACTAAAAAAACAAACTTTTATAACAGCTAAACTAAACGTTTCCAATGTAAATTTCCACCTTTATATAGTGTAAAAAGACATCCTGAAGCCTGGGCAGTCATTAATTTGATTGTCCAATATTTCCCTTATGAGATAATGCCTCTCATAGCAAATGTGTACAGCGCGAGCTGAAAATGCATTTACAGCACTAAAAAACCAAACTTTTATAACAGCTAAACCAAACGTTTCCAATGTAAATTTCCACCTTTATATAGTGTAGAAAGGCATCCTGGAGCCTGGAAAGTCATTAATTTGATTGTCCAGTATTTCCTTCATGAGATATTGCAACACTTAGAAAAAGTGTACAGCGCCAGCAGACAATGAATTTTCAGCACTAAAAAAACCAAACTTTTATAACAGCTAAACCAAACGTTTCCAATGTAAATTTCCACCTTTATATAGTGTAAAAAGACATCCTGAAGCCTGGGCAGTCATTAATTTGATTGTCCAGTATTTCCCTTATGAGATAATGCCTCACATAGCAAATGTGTACAGCGCGAGCTGAAAATGCATTTACAGCACTAAAAAACCAAACTTTTATAACAGCTAAACCAAACGTTTCCAATGTAAATTCCACCTTTATATAGTCTAAAAAGGCATCCTGAAGCCTGGAAAGTCTTTAATTTGATTGTCCAGTATTTCCTTCATGAGATATTGCAACACTTAGAAAAAGTGTACAGCGCCAGCAGACAATGAATTTCCAGCACTAAAAAAACGAAACTTCATTAACAGCTAAACTAAACGTTTCCAATGTAAATTTCCACCTTTATATAGTGTAAAAAGACATCCTGAAGCCTGGGCAGTCATTAATTTGATTGTCCAATATTTCCCTTATGAGATAATGCCTCTCATAGCAAATGTGTACAGCGCGAGCTGAAAATGCATTTACAGCACTAAAATACCAAACTTTTATAACAGCTAAACCAAACGTTTCCAATGTAAATTTCCACCTTTATATAGTGTAGAAAGGCATCCTGAAGCCTGGAAAGTCATTAATTTGATTGTCCAGTATTTCCTTCATGAGATATTGCAACACTTAGAAAAAGTGTACAGCGCCAGCAGACAATGAATTTTCAGCACTAAAAAAACGAAACTTCATTAACAGCTAAACCAAACGTTTCCAATGTAAATTTCCACATTTATAGAGTGTAAAAAGGCATCCTGAAGCCTGGGAAGTCATTAATTTGATTGTCCAGTATTTCCCTTATGAGATAATGCCTCACATAGCAAATGTGTACAGTGCGAGCTGAAAATGCATTTTCAGCACTAAAAAACCAAACTTTTATAACAGCTAAACCAAACGTTTCCAATGTAAATTTCCACCTTTATATAGTGTAAAAAGACATCCTGAAGCCTGGGCAGTCATTAATTTGATTGTCCAGTATTTCCCTTATGAGATAATGCCTCACATAGCAAATGTGTACAGCGCGAGCTGAAAATGCATTTACAGCACTAAAAAAACAAACTTTTATAACAGCTAAACCAAACGTTTCCAATGTAAATTTCCACCTTTATATAGTGTAGAAAGGCATCCTGAAGCCTGGAAAGTCATTAATTTGATTGTCCAGTATTTCCTTCATGAGATATTGCAACACTTAGAAAAAGTGTACAGCGCCAGTAGACAATGAATTTTCAGCACTAAAAAAACGAAACTTCATTAACAGCTAAACTAAACGTTTCCAATGTAAATTTCCACCTTTATATAGTGTAAAAAGACATCCTGAAGCCTGGGCAGTCAATAATTTGATTGTCCAATATTTCCCTTATGAGATAATGCCTCTCATAGCAAATGTGTACAGCGCGAGCTGAAAATGCATTTACAGCACTAAAAAACCAAACTTTTATAACAGCTAAACCAAACGTTTCCAATGTAAATTTCCACCTTTATATAGTGTAGAAAGGCATCCTGGAGCCTGGAAAGTCATTAATTTGATTGTCCAGTATTTCCTTCATGAGATATTGCAACACTTAGAAAAAGTGTACAGCGCCAGCAGACAATGAATTTTCAGCACTAAAAAAACCAAACTTTTATAACAGCTAAACCAAACGTTTCCAATGTAAATTTCCACCTTTATATAGTGTAAAAAGACATCCTGAAGCCTGGGCAGTCATTAATTTGATTGTCCAGTATTTCCCTTATGAGATAATGCCTCACATAGCAAATGTGTACAGCGCGAGCTGAAAATGCATTTACAGCACTAAAAAAACAAACTTTTATAACAGCTAAACCAAACGTTTCCAATGTAAATTTCCACCTTTATATAGTGTAGAAAGGCATCCTGAAGCCTGGAAAGTCATTAATTTGATTGTCCAGTATTTCCTACATGAGATATTGCAAAACTTAGAAAAAGTGTACAGCGCCAGCAGACAATGAATTTTCAGCACTAAAAAAACCAAACTTTTATAACAGCTAAACCAAACGTTTCCAATGTAAATTTCCACCTTTATATAGTGTAAAAAGACATCCTGAAGCCTGGGCAGTCATTAATTTGATTGTCCAGTATTTCCCTTATGAGATAATGCCTCTCATAGCAAATGTGTACAGCGCGAGCTGAAAATGCATTTACAGCACTAAAAAACCAAACTTTTATAACAGCTAAACCAAACGTTTCCAATGTAAATTTCCACCTTTATATAGTGTAAAAAGACATCCTGAAGCCTGGGCAGTCATTAATTTGATTGTCCAATATTTCCCTTATGAGATAATGCCTCTCATAGCAAATGTGTACAGCGCGAGCTGAAAATGCATTTTCAGCACTAAAAAACCAAACTTTTATAACAGCTAAACCAAACGTTTCAAATGTAAATTTCCACCTTTATATAGTGTAAAAAGACATCCTGAAGCCTGGGCAGTCATTAATTTGATTGTCCAATATTTCCCTTATGAGATAATGCCTCTCATAGCAAATGTGTAAAGTGCGAGCTGAAAATGCATTTACAGCACTAAAAAAACAAACTTTTATAACAGCTAAACCAAACGTTTCCAATGTAAATTTCCACCTTTATATAGTGTAAAAAGACATCCTGAAGCCTGGGCAGTCATTAATTTGATTGTCCAATATTTCCCTTATGAGATAATGCCTCTCATAGCAAATGTGTACAGTGCGAGCTGAAAATGCATTTACAGCACTAAAAAAACAAACTTTTATAACAGCTAAACCAAACGTTTCCAATGTAAATTTCCACCTTTATATAGTGTAAAAAGACATCCTGAAGCCTGGGCAGTCATTAATTTGATTGTCCAATATTTCCCTTATGAGATAATGCCTCTCATAGCAAATGTGTACAGCGCGAGCTGAAAATGCATTTACAGCACTAAAAAACCAAACTTTTATAACAGCTAAACCAAACGTTTCCAATGTAAATTTCCACCTTTATATAGTGTAGAAAGGCATCCTGAAGCCTGGAAAGTCATTAATTTGATTGTCCAGTATTTCCTTCATGAGATATTGCAACACTTACAAAAAGTGTACAGCGCCAGCAGACAATGAATTTTCAGCACTAAAAAAACGAAACTTCATTCACAGCTAAACCAAACGTTTCCAATGTAAATTTCCACATTTATAGAGTGTAAAAAGGCATCCTGAAGCCTGGGAAGTCATTAATTTGATTGTCCAGTATTTCCCTTATGAGATAATGCCTCGCATAGCAAATGTGTACAGTGCGAGCTGAAAATGCATTTACAGCACTAAAAAAACAAACTTTTATAACAGCTAAACCAAACGTTTCCAATGGAAATTTCCACCTTTATATAGTGTAGAAAGGCATCCTGAAGCCTGGAAAGTCATTAATTTGATTGTCCAGTATTTCCTTCATGAGATATTGCAACACTTAGAAAAAGTGTACAGCGCCAGCAGACAATGAATTTTCAGCACTAAATAAACGAAACTTCATTAACAGCTAAAGTAAACGTTTCCAATGTAAATTTCCACCTTTATATAGTGTAAAAAGACATCCTGAAGCCTGGGCAGTCATTAATTTGATTGTCCAATATTTCCCTTATGAGATAATGCCTCTCATAGCAAATGTGTACAGTGCGAGCTGAAAATGCATTTACAGCACTAAAAAAACAAACTTTTATAACAGCTAAACCAAACGTTTCCAATGTAAATTTCCACCTTTATATAGTGTAAAAAGACATCCTGAAGCCTGGGCAGTCATTAATTTGATTGTCCAATATTTCCCTTATGAGATAATGCCTCTCATAGCAAATGTGTACAGCGCGAGCTGAAAATGCATTTACAGCACTAAAAAACCAAACTTTTATAACAGCTAAACCAAACGTTTCCAATGTAAATTTCCACCTTTATATAGTGTAGAAAGGCATCCTGAAGCCTGGAAAGACATTAATTTGATTGTCCAGTATTTCCTTCATGAGATATTGCAACACTTAGAAAAAGTGTACAGCGCCAGCAGACAATGAATTTTCAGCACTAAAAAAACGAAACTTCATTAACAGCTAAACCAAACGTTTCCAATGTAAATTTCCACATTTATAGAGTGTAAAAAGGCATCCTGAAGCCTGGGAAGTCATTAATTTGATTGTCCAGTATTTCCCTTATGAGATAATGCCTCACATAGCAAATGTGTACAGTGCGAGCTGAAAATGCATTTTCAGCACTAAAAAAACAAACTTATATAACACCTAAACCAAACGTTTCCAATGTAAATTTCCACCTTTATATAGTGTAAAAAGACATCCTGAAGCCTGGGCAGTCATTAATTTGATTGTCCAATATTTCCCTTATGAGATAATGCCTCTCATAGCAAATGTGTACAGCGCGAGCTGAAAATGCATTTACAGCACTAAAAAAACCAAACTTTTATAACAGCTAAACCAAACGTTTCCAATGTAAATTTCCACCTTTATATAGTGTAGAAAGGCATCCTGAAGCCTGGAAAGTCATTAATTTGATTGTCCAGTATTTCCTTCATGAGATATTGCAACATTTAGAAAAAGTGTACAGCGCCAGCAGACAATGAATTTTCAGCACTAAAAAAACGAAACTTCATTAACAGCTAAACTAAACGTTTCCAATGTAAATTTCCACCTTTATATAGTGTAAAAAGACATCCTGAAGCCCGGGCAGCCATTAATTTGATTGTCCAATATTTCCCTTATGAGATAATGCCTCTCATAGCAAATGTGTACAGCGCGAGCTGAAAATGCATTTACAGCACTAAAAAACCAAACTTTTATAACAGCTAAACCAAACGTTTCCAATGTAAATTTCCACCTTTATATAGTGTAAAAAGACATCCTGAAGCCTGCGCAGTCATTAATTTGATTGTCCAATATTTCCCTTATGAGATAATGCCTCTCATAGCAAATGTGTACAGCGCGAGCTGAAAATGCATTTACAGCACTAAAAAACCAAACTTTTATAACAGCTAAACCAAACGTTTCCAATGTAAATTTCTACCTTTATATAGTGTAGAAAGGCATCCTGAAGCCTGGAAAGTCATTAATTTGATTGTCCAGTATTTCCTTCATGAGATATTGCAACACTTAGAAAAAGTGTACAGCGCCAGCAGACAATGAATTTTCAGCACTAAAAAAACGAAACTTCATTAACAGCTAAACTAAACGTTTCCAATGTAAATTTCCACCTTTATATAGTGTAAAAAGACATTCTGAAGCCTGGGCAGTCATTAATTTGATTGTCCAATATTTCCCTTATGAGATAATGCCTCTCATAGCAAATGTGTACAGTGCGAGCTGAAAATGCATTTTCAGCACTAAAAAAACAAACTTTTATAACAGCTAAACTAAACGTTTCCAATGTAAATTTCCACCTTTATATAGTGTAAAAAGACATCCTGAAGCCTGGGCAGTCATTAATTTGATTGTCCAATATTTCCCTTATGAGATAATGCCTCTCATAGCAAATGTGTACAGCGCGAGCTGAAAATGCATTTACAGCACTAAAAAAACAAACTTTTATAACAGCTAAACTAAACGTTTCCAATGTAAATTTCCACCTTTATATAGTGTAAAAAGGCATCCTGAAGCCTGGGCAGTCATTAATTTGATTGTCCAATATTTCCCTTATGAGATAATGCCTCTCATAGCAAATGTGTACAGCGCGAGCTGAAAATGCATTTACAGCACTAAAAACCCAAACTTTTATAACAGCTAAACCAAACGTTTCCAATGTAAATTTCCACCTTTATATAGTGTAGAAAGGCATCCTGAAGCCTGGAAAGTCATTAATTTGATTGTCCAGTATTTCCTTCATGAGATATTGCAACACTTAGAAAAGGTGTCCAGCGCCAGCAGACAATGAATTTTCAGCACTAAAAAAACGAAACTTCATTAACAGCTAAACCAAACGTTTCCAATGTAAATTTCCACATTTATAGAGTGTAAAAATGCATCCTGAAGCCTGGGAAGTCATTAATTTGATTGTGCAGTATTTCCCTTATGAGATAATGCCTCACATAGCAAATGTGTACAGTGCGAGCTGAAAATGCATTTTCAGCACTAAAAAACCAAACTTTTATAACAGCTAAACCAAACGTTTCCAATGTAAATTTCCACCTTTATATAGTGTAAAAAGGCATCCTGAAGCCTGGAAAGTCATTAATTTGATTGTCCAGTATTTCCTTCATGAGATATTGCAACACTTAGAAAAAGTGTACAGCGCCAGTAGACAATGAATTTTCAGCACTAAAAAAACGAAACTTCATTAACAGCTAAACTAAACGTTTCCAATGTAAATTTCCACCTTTATATAGTGTAAAAAGACATCCTGAAGCCTGGGCAGTCATTAATTTGATTGTCCAATATTTCCCTTATGAGATAATGCCTCTCATAGCAAATGTGTACAGCGCGAGCTGAAAATGCATTTACAGCACTAAAAAACCAAACTTTTATAACAGCTAAACCAAACGTTTCCAATGTAAATTTCCACCTTTATATAGTGTAGAAAGGCATCCTGGAGCCTGGAAAGTCATTAATTTGATTGTCCAGTATTTCCTTCATGAGATATTGCAACACTTAGAAAAAGTGTACAGCGCCAGCAGACAATGAATTTTCAGCACTAAAAAAACCAAACTTTTATAACAGCTAAACCAAACGTTTCCAATGTAAATTTCCACCTTTATATAGTGTAAAAAGACATCCTGAAGCCTGGGCAGTCATTAATTTGATTGTCCAGTATTTCCCTTATGAGATAATGCCTCACATAGCAAATGTGTACAGCGCGAGCTGAAAATGCATTTACAGCACTAAAAAACCAAACTTTTATAACAGCTAAACCAAAAGTTTCCAATGTAAATTTCCACCTTTATATAGTGTAGAAAGGCATCCTGAAGCCTGGAAAGTCATTAATTTGATTGTCCAGTATTTCCTACATGAGATATTGCAAAACTTAGAAAAAGTGTACAGCGCCAGCAGACAATGTTTTTTCAGCACTAAAAAAACGAAACTTCATTAACAGCTAAACCAAACGTTTCCAATGTAAATTTCCACATTTATAGAGTGTAAAAAGGCATCCTGAAGCCTGGGAAGTCATTAATTTGATTGTCCAGTATTTCCCTTATGAGATAATGCCTCACATAGCAAATGTGTACAGCGCGAGCTGAAAATGCATTTACAGCACTAAAAAACCAAACTTTTATAACAGCTAAACCAAACGTTTCCAATGTAAATTTCCACCTTTATATAGTGTAGAAAGGCATCCTGAAGCCTGGAAAGTCATTAATTTGATTGTCCAGTATTTCCTTCATGAGATATTGCAACACTTAGAAAAAGTGTACAGCGCCAGCAGACAATGAATTTTCAGCACTAAAAAAACGAAACTTCATTAACAGCTAAACCAAACGTTTCCAATGTAAATTTCCACATTTATAGAGTGTAAAAAGGCATCCTGAAGCCTGGGAAGTCATTAATTTGATTGTCCAGTATTTCCCTTATGAGATAATGCCTCACATAGCAAATGTGTACAGTGCGAGCTGAAAATGCATTTTCAGCACTAAAAAACCAAACTTTTATAACACCTAAACCAAACGTTTCCAATGTAAATTTCCACCTTTATATAGTGTAGAAAGGCATCCTGAAGCCTGGAAAGTCATTAATTTGATTGTCCAGTATTTCCTTCATGAGATATTGCAACACTTAGAAAAAGTGTACAGCGCCAGCAGACAATGAATTTTCAGCACTAAAAAAACGAAACTTCATTAACAGCTAAACCAAACGTTTCCAATGTAAATTTCCACATTTATAGAGTGTAAAAAGGCATCCTGAAGCCTGGGAAGTCATTAATTTGATTGTCCAGTATTTCCCTTATGAGATAATGCCTCACATAGCAAATGTGTACAGTGCGAGCTGAAAATGCATTTTCAGCACTAAAAAACCAAACTTTTATAACACCTAAACCAAACGTTTCCAATGTAAATTTCCACCTTTATATAGTGTAAAAAGACATCCTGAAACCTGCGCAGTCATTAATTTGATTGTCCAATATTTCCCTTATGAGATAATGCCTCTCATAGCAAATGTGTACAGCGCGAGCTGAAAATGCATTTACAGCACTAAAAAACCAAACTTTTATAACAGCTAAACCAAACGTTTCCAATGTAAATTTCTACCTTTATATAGTGTAGAAAGGCATCCTGAAGCCTGGAAAGTCATTAATTTGATTGTCCAGTATTTCCTTCATGAGATATTGCAACACTTAGAAAAAGTGTACAGCGCCAGCAGACAATGAATTTTCAGCACTAAAAAAACGAAACTTCATTAACAGCTAAACTAAACGTTTCCAATGTAAATTTCCACCTTTATATAGTGTAAAAAGACATTCTGAAGCCTGGGCAGTCATTAATTTGATTGTCCAATATTTCCCTTATGAGATAATGCCTCTCATAGCAAATGTGTACAGCGCGAGCTGAAAATGCATTTACAGCACTAAAAAACCAAACTTTTATAACAGCTAAACCAAACGTTTCCAATGTAAATTTCCACCTTTATATAGTGTAGAAAGGCATCCTGAAGCCTGGAAAGTCATTAATTTGATTGTCCAGTATTTCCTTCATGAGATATTGCAACACTTAGAAAAAGTGTACAGCGCCAGCAGACAATGAATTTTCAGCACTAAAAAAACGAAACTTCATTAACAGCTAAACCAAACGTTTCCAATGTAAATTTCCACATTTATAGAGTGTAAAAAGGCATCCTGAAGCCTGGGAAGTCATTAATTTGATTGTCCAGTATTTCCCTTATGAGATAATGCCTCACATAGCAAATGTGTACAGTGCGAGCTGAAAATGCATTTTCAGCACTAAAAAAACAAACTTTTATAACAGCTAAACTAAACGTTTCCAATGTAAATTTCCACCTTTATATAGTGTAAAAAGACATCCTGAAGCCTGGGCAGTCATTAATTTGATTGTCCAATATTTCCCTTATGAGATAATGCCTCTCATAGCAAATGTGTACAGCGCGAGCTGAAAATGCATTTTACAGCACTAAAAAAACAAACTTTTATAACAGCTAAACTAAACGTTTCCAATGTAAATTTCCACCTTTATATAGTGTAAAAAGACATCCTGAAGCCTGGGCAGTCATTAATTTGATTGTCCAATATTTCCCTTATGCGATAATGCCTCTCATAGCAAATGTGTACAGCGCGAGCTGAAAATGCATTTACAGCACTAAAAACCCAAACTTTTATAACAGCTAAACCAAACGTTTCCAATGTAAATTTCCACCTTTATATAGTGTAGAAAGGCATCCTGAAGCCTGGAAAGTCATTAATTTGATTGTCCAGTATTTCCTTCATGAGATATTGCAACACTTAGAAAAGGTGTACAGCGCCAGCAGACAATGAATTTTCAGCACTAAAAAAACGAAACTTCATTAACAGCTAAACCAAACGTTTCCAATGTAAATTTCCACATTTATAGAGTGTAAAAATGCATCCTGAAGCCTGGGAAGTCATTAATTTGATTGTCCAGTATTTCCCTTATGAGATAATGCCTCACATAGCAAATGTGTACAGTGCGAGCTGAAAATGCATTTTCAGCACTAAAAAAACAAACTTTTATAACAGCTAAACCAAACGTTTCCAATGTAAATTTCCACCTTTATATAGTGTAAAAAGACATTCTGAAGCCTGGGCAGTCATTAATTTGATTGTCCAATATTTCCCTTATGAGATAATGCCTCTCATAGCAAATGTGTACAGCGCGAGCTGAAAATGCATTTACAGCACTAAAAAACCAAACTTTTATAACAGCTAAACCAAACGTTTCCAATGTAAATTTCCACCTTTATATAGTGTAGAAAGGCATCCTGAAGCCTGGAAAGTCATTAATTTTATTGTCCAGTATTTCCTTCATGAGATATTGCAACACTTAGAAAAAGTGTACAGCGCCAGTAGACAATGAATTTTCAGCACTAAAAAAACGAAACTTCATTAACAGCTAAACTAAACGTTTCCAATGTAAATTTCCACCTCTATATAGTGTAAAAAGACATCCTGAAGCCTGGGCAGTCATTAATTTGATTGTCCAATATTTCCCTTATGAGATAATGCCTCTCATAGCAAATGTGTACAGCGCGAGCTGAAAATGCATTTACAGCACTAAAAAACCAAACTTTTATAACAGCTAAACCAAACGTTTCCAATGTAAATTTCCACCTTTATATAGTGTAGAAAGGCATCCTGGAGCCTGGAAAGTCATTAATTTGATTGTCCAGTATTTCCTTCATGAGATATTGCAACACTTAGAAAAAGTGTACAGCGCCAGCAGACAATGAATTTTCAGCACTAAAAAAACCAAACTTTTATAACAGCTAAACCAAACGTTTCCAATGTAAATTTCCACCTTTATATAGTGTAAAAAGACATCCTGAAGCCTGGGCAGTCATTAATTTGATTGTCCAGTATTTCCCTTATGAGATAATGCCTCACATAGCAAATGTGTACAGCGCGAGCTGAAAATGCATTTACAGCACTAAAAAAACAAACTTTTATAACAGCTAAACCAAACGTTTCCAATGTAAATTTCCACCTTTATATAGTGTAGAAAGGCATCCTGAAGCCTGGAAAGTCATTAATTTGATTGTCCAGTATTTCCTACATGAGATATTGCAAAACTTAGAAAAAGTGTACAGCGCCAGCAGACAATGTTTTTTCAGCACTAAAAAAACGAAACTTCATTAACAGCTAAACCAAACGTTTCCAATGTAAATTTCCACATTTATAGAGTGTAAAAAGGCATCCTGAAGCCTGGGAAGTCATTAATTTGATTGTCCAGTATTTCCCTTATGAGATAATGCCTCACATAGCAAATGTGTACAGCGCGAGCTGAAAATGCATTTACAGCACTAAAAAACCAAACTTTTATAACAGCTAAACCAAACGTTTCCAATGTAAATTTCCACCTTTATATAGTGTAGAAAGGCATCCTGAAGCCTGGAAAGTGATTAATTTGATTGTCCAGTATTTCCTTCATGAGATATTGCAACACTTAGAAAAAGTGTACAGCGCCAGCAGACAATGAATTTTCAGCACTAAAAAACCTAAACTTAATTAACAGCTAAACTAAACGTTTCCAATGTAAATTTCCACCTTTATATAGTGTAAAAAGACATCCTGAAGCCTGGGCAGTCATTAATTTGATTGTCCAATATTTCCCTTATGAGATAATGCCTCTCATAGCAAATGTGTACAGCGCGAGCTGAAAATGCATTTACAGCACTAAAAAACCAAACTTTTATAACAGCTAAACCAAACGTTTCCAATGTAAATTTCCACCTTTATATAGTGTAGAAAGGCATCCTGAAGCCTGGAAAGTCATTAATTTGATTGTCCAGTATTTCCTTCATGAGATATTGCAACACTTAGAAAAAGTGTACAGCGCCAGCAGACAATGAATTTCCAGCACTAAAAAAACGAAACTTCATTAACAGCTAAACTAAACGTTTCCAATGTAAATTTCCACCTTTATATAGTGTAAAAAGACATCCTGAAGCCTGGGCAGTCATTAATTTGATTGTCCAATATTTCCCTTATGAGATAATGTGTAACGGTTCAGGGAACCGTGAGAAAGGAAAACTGGACCCAAGAGCAAGCGAGGATGGTTGAGGAGGATTTATTGAAGGGTTCGGGGGGAGAGGAACGGGTTCCGGTAGCAGGGCAGGAGGACAGGTGGAGGAGCGGCGAGTCAGCGCCGGGGTGCTCGCCGGGGTGGCGAGATGTGCGCTCGCGGAGGTGCAGCGGAGACGGCGCGCTGAGTGTGCACCGGTGCTGTGGCGGGAGGAACGCGGGCGCGGAGAGCGGCGTGGAGGCGAAGGCGGCGGCGAGCCGGCGGAGGCTGAGAAGGGCAGGCAGGCGGCGTACGGGCGTACGAGGTGCGATCGACGCTCCGGGGCTCGGCGGCTGGCGGCGGAGGATCGGGCTCGGGCTGGCGCTGGGCGGCTGGAGGGAGAGCGAGGAAAGACAATGGTTAACTCGGGTTGCATAACACAAAGCGCGGACGTGCACGAGGCGAACGTCGACGTGGACCGGGTACCGAGGTAGGTCACGGAATAATCCGGCGTCTGGCTCCTGGCAGCGCTGAGCTTTAAACCCCCGCGGTGATTGCTGATGATGGGCAGCAGGTGCGCAGGAGCCGACGCCCTCTCCGGTCGGAGGCGTGCCTGGCGGAAAACAGCCGGAACCTAGGGAAAAGGGAAAAAGCTTGGCAGGCCCCCTAACCCGAACCCCCACAGTACCCCCCCCTCAACGGACGCCTCCTGGCGTCCTTCCTGGTTTGTCCGGGTGTGTGGCGTAAAACTCCCGGATCGGGGAGTCGTCAATGAAGAGCTTGCGGGAGATCCAAGAACGTTCCTCCGGACCGTACCCCTCCCAGTCCACGAGGAACTGAAACCCCCTCCCCCGACGTCTAACGTCCAACACTTTGGAGACCGTGAAGGCTGGGTGGTCGTCGATCATCAGGGGGGGTGGAGGGGAGATGGTCGGAGGGCTTAGGACGCTGGAAGAGACCGGCTTGAGGAGAGAAACGTGGAAGGTGGGGTGGATCTTGAGGGAATCGGGGAGCTTTAGTCTGACAGAACAGGGGTTAATGATCTTGGTGATGGGAAAGGGACCAATGTAGCGCGGAGACAGCTTACGTGAATCGGTCTGGAGGGGAAGGTCGCGGGTCGAGAGCCAGACCTGCTGACCGGGCTGGTAGTCGGGAGCTGGGGTTCGACGACGGTCCGCCAGGCGCTTGTTGCGTTGCGCCGAGCGGGTGAGGGAGGCCTTGACCTCTGCCCAGACGGCCTTGGCCCGACTGATGTGTTCCTCCACCGAGGGAACCGCCACTGCATGCTCCTGCTCCGTAAAAAGGGGAGGTTGGTAGCCAAGACAGGCCATGAACGGCGACATACCTGTCGAGGCGCAGGAGAGGGAGTTGTGGGCGTACTCGATCCATGCGAGAGCCTCGCTCCATGTCTCGGGGTTCCGGGCCACCACGCAGCGCAGCGCTGCCTCCAGGTGTTGATTGGCCCGCTCGGTCTGCCCGTTGGTCTGCGGGTGGTAACCGGAGGAAAGGCTGGCTGTGGCGCCCACTGCCTTACAGAACTCCCTCCAGACCTGGGAAGAGAACTGGGGGCCCCGGTCGGAGACGATGTCTTGCGGGAGGCCGTGGAGCCGGAAAACGTGCTGGGTCAGGAGTGTGGCTGTCTCCAAGGCGGTGGGTAGCTTGGGAAGGGGAACGAAGTGGACGCTCTTGGAGAAGCGGTCGATAATGGTGAGGATAACTGTGTGTCCTTTGGACGAAGGAAGACCCGTGACGAAGTCCACAGCGATGTGGGACCAGGGGCGGCTCGGGATAGGCAGAGGGTGGAGAAGACCGGCCGGAGCCGAGTGTGAGGCCTTTCCGCGGGCGCAAACCGAGCATGCCAGCACGAATTCTCGCGTGTCTCTTGTCATACTGGGCCACCAGAAGTGCGCTTGGAGGAAGCGAAGGGTGCGCGTGACGCCAGGGTGGCAGGTGAGCGAGGAGGAGTGCCCCCACTGGAGGACCTGGGAGCGTGCGGCATCGGGGACGAAGAGGAGGTCCGAGGGGTCAGGTCGGGGATCGGGTTGGGTTTTCTGCGCCTCGCGAACCGTGCGCTCGATCTCCCAGGAGGCCGCCCCCAGGAGACAGGAGGACGGGAGAATGGTCTGTGTGGTCTCTGGACTGGCAGGCGGAGCGAACATCCGGGAGAGGGCGTCCGCCTTGCCGTTGTTCGACTCGGGACGGAAGGAAAGGGTGAAGTTGAATCGGCTCAAGAAGAGGTGCCAACGGGCTTGACGGGGGTTCATCCGCTTGGCTGACTGCAGGTAGGCCAGATTTTTGTGGTCGGTCCAGACGAGGAAGGGGACGGCGGTGCCCTCCAGCCAGTGCCGCCACTCCTGGAGAGCCCAGACGACTGCCAGCAACTCCCGATTGCCGACGTCATAGTTCTTCTCGGCGGGGGACAGGCGTCGGGAGAAGAAGGCGCATGGATGAGTCTTCTGGGTGTCGGGGTCCCGTTGGGAGAGCACCGCTCCCGCCCCCGTGTCGGAAGCATCCACCTCCACCACGAACTGGAGTGCGGGATCGGGGTGTCTGAGGACCGGAGCGCTGGTGAAGGCTTCCTTTAGATGCCCGAAAGCTTGAGCCGCTCCCGGAGTCCACTGAAAGGGGGTGAGGGTGGAGGTGAGGGCCGTGAGAGGACTAGCAACCTTGCTGTAATTGCGGATGAATCGCCGGTAGAAATTAGCGAACCCCAGGAAGCGTTGGAGTTCCTTGCGAGTAGTGGGAGTAGGCCACTCCACCACCGCCTGGATCTTGGCGGGATCCGGCTGGAGTTGACCCCGGGCGATGACGTAGCCCAGGAAATGGATCGATGGGACGTGGAACTCGCATTTCTCCGGTTTCACGAACAGGCGGTTCTCCAGCAGGCGCTGGAGGACTGATCGGACGTGGCGGCGGTGGTCCTCGAGGGATCGGGAGAAGATGAGGATGTCATCCAGGTAAATAAAGACGAAACGGTTGAGCATATCCCGGAGAATGTCGGTCATGAGAGCTTGAAAAACGGCGGGGGCGTTGGTGAGGCCGAAGGGCATGACGAGATACTCAAAATGTCCAAGGGGGGTATTGAAGGCCGTCTTCCATTCATCGCCCTCGCGGATGCGGACCAAATGGTAGGCGTTCCGGAGATCGAGCTTGGAGAAGACTTGGGCTTCGCAGAGGGGCTCGAACGAGGGGTCTATGAGGGGCAGAGAGATCTTATTTTTGACTGTGATGCCGTTGAGAGCCTTGAAGTCAATGCAAGGGCGAAGGGAGGAGTCTTTCTTCTTGACAAAAAAGAAACCCGCTCCCAGGGGCGAGGAAGAGGGCCGAATCAGACCGGCCGCCAGGGAGTCGCGGATGTAGGTCTCGAGGGCCTCCTTCTCGGGACGGGAGATGTTGTACAGCCGGGAGCTGGGCAGCGGAGCTCCGGGAAAGAGGTCTATGGCGCAGTCATAGGGCCGATGGGGAGGAAGGGTGCGGGCGAGGTCTTTGCAAAAAACCTGGGCCAGGTCATGGTAGTCCGTGGGGACGGACGCCAGGTCGGGTGGAGCCGGGGAGCAAGGAACCGAGCGGGGAGCGGGGTCGGCGGACAGAAGGCACTGTGAGTGGCAAAGCTCGCTCCACCCGGTGATTGCACATCTCCTCCAGTCTATCGCGGGGTTGTGTAGCTGGAGCCACGGGAAACCCAGGACCAGGGGGACTTGTGGCGAGTGGATTAGGAGGAGCTGGATGGTCTCCCGGTGGTTACCGGAAACAATAAGGGTTAGGGGTCCCGTTTGATGGAAGACCTGGGAGATGAGGCGTCCATCCAGAGCCACCACGCGCCGTGGGGAAGGGAGAGGCTCCAGGGGGACACCCAGCCGGCGAGCCAGAGCCAGGTCCAGGAAGTTCCCATCCGCTCCGGAGTCCACCAGTACGGCGACCGAGAGGGATTGGGTCTGCCAGAGGAGGCGGGCTGGGATGGACATGCGTGAAGAGGAGCCCGTAGCTGACACGTTATGGCTCGCCGCGGGACTCCTGATCAGCGGCGAGCCCCCCTCTTTTGGCTTCACGTGGCAAGCGGCGATGTAGTGACCGGGGTTGCCACAATAGAGGCATAGCTGGCTCGAGAGGCGCCTCTGGCGTTCCTGAGGATCCAGGCGGGTTCTCCCCAGCTGCATGGGCTCCTCCTGTCCGACGGGAGGCGTAACCGGTAGTCGCGGAGGGAAGTCGACGGGAGGTGCGGGAGCGCGTGCCGCCGGACGGGGCGACCTACGCGTCCGCTCGGACTGCCGCTCCCGCAACCGGTTGTCTACCTTAATAGCCAGGGCAATGAGGTCTTCGAGAGAGGCGGTCTCATCCCGAACGGCCAGCTCATCCTTGAGCTGGTCCGTCAGCCCGTTGAGGAACACTCCCCGAAGGGCGGGCTCGTTCCACCCGCACTCGTGGGCGAGAATGCGGAACTCCACCGAAAAGTCGGCGGCGGAGCGGGAACCCTGCCGGAGTGCGAGCAATCGGCGGGTGGCCTCGCGTCCCTTGACGGGATGGTCGAATACCCGCCGCAACTCTTGGCAGAAGTGGGAGTAGGAGGCCATCGCCGGGGCCGATGCCTCCCACAAGGCGGTGGCCCATTTCGCGGCGCGGCCGCGGAGCAGGTTCACCATGTAGGCGATGCGAGCTCGATCGGTCGGGTAACTTTGGGGTTGGAGATCGAACACCAACGAGGTGCTCAATATGAACTGGCTACAAGAGCCCAGATCACCGGAAAACGGCTCGGGAGTGGGGACATGGGGTTCCCTGCCGCTCGAAGAGAACACGGCGGGCGGAGGAGGGGGAGAAGGGACCGGGGAGGTGCCCTCCGGGAGGCCGGAAGCAGAGGGAAGAGAGCTGACCTGCTTCGAAAGGAGCGCGAGTTGGTGGTGGAGAGCCTGGACGGAGTCCATGAACTCCTGCATCATCCTCTCGTGTCTTCCCAGCTGTCTGCCTTGGTGGGAGAGGGCCTCTTGGAGGGAATCCGAGCTCGCTGGGTCCATTGGGGCCGGATTATTCTGTAACGGTTCAGGGAACCGTGAGAAAGGAAAACTGGACCCAAGAGCAAGCGAGGATGGTTGAGGAGGATTTATTGAAGGGTTCGGGGGGAGAGGAACGGGTTCCGGTAGCAGGGCAGGAGGACAGGTGGAGGAGCGGCGAGTCAGCGCCGGGGTGCTCGCCGGGGTGGCGAGATGTGCGCTCGCGGAGGTGCAGCGGAGACGGCGCGCTGAGTGTGCACCGGTGCTGTGGCGGGAGGAACGCGGGCGCGGAGAGCGGCGTGGAGGCGAAGGCGGCGGCGAGCCGGCGGAGGCTGAGAAGGGCAGGCAGGCGGCGTACGGGCGTACGAGGTGCGATCGACGCTCCGGGGCTCGGCGGCTGGCGGCGGAGGATCGGGCTCGGGCTGGCGCTGGGCGGCTGGAGGGAGAGCGAGGAAAGACAATGGTTAACTCGGGTTGCATAACACAAAGCGCGGACGTGCACGAGGCGAACGTCGACGTGGACCGGGTACCGAGGTAGGTCACGGAATAATCCGGCGTCTGGCTCCTGGCAGCGCTGAGCTTTAAACCCCCGCGGTGATTGCTGATGATGGGCAGCAGGTGCGCAGGAGCCGACGCCCTCTCCGGTCGGAGGCGTGCCTGGCGGAAAACAGCCGGAACCTAGGGAAAAGGGAAAAAGCTTGGCAGGCCCCCTAACCCGAACCCCCACATAATGCCTCTCATAGCAAATGTGTACAGCGCGAGCTGAAAATGCATTTACAGCACTAAAAAACCAAACTTTTATAACAGCTAAACCAAACGTTTCCAATGTAAATTTCCACCTTTATATAGTGTAGAAAGGCATCCTGAAGCCTGGAAAGTCATTAATTTGATTGTCCAGTATTCCCTTCATGAGATATTGCAACACTTAGAAAAAGTGTACAGCGCCAGCAGACAATGAATTTTCAGCACTAAAAAAACGAAACTTCATTAACAGCTAAACCAAACGTTTCCAATGTAAATTTCCACATTTATAGAGTGTAAAAAGGCATCCTGAAGCCTGGGAAGTCATTAATTTGATTGTCCAGTATTTCCCTTATGAGATAATGCCTCACATAGCAAATGTGTACAGTGCGAGCTGAAAATGCATTTTCAGCACTAAAAAACCAAACTTTTATAACAGCTAAACCAAACGTTTCCAATGTAAATTTCCACCTTTATATAGTGTAAAAAGACATCCTGAAGCCTGGGCAGTCATTAATTTGATTGTCCAGTATTTCCCTTATGAGATAATGCCTCACATAGCAAATGTGTACAGCGCGAGCTGAAAATGCATTTACAGCACTAAAAAAACAAACTTTTATAACAGCTAAACTAAACGTTTCCAATGTAAATTTCCACCTTTATATAGTGTAAAAAGACATCCTGAAGCCTGGGCAGTCATTAATTTGATTGTCCAATATTTCCCTTATGAGATAATGCCTCTCATAGCAAATGTGTACAGCGCGAGCTGAAAATGCATTTACAGCACTAAAAAACCAAACTTTTATAACAGCTAAACCAAACGTTTCCAATGTAAATTTCCACCTTTATATAGTGTAGAAAGGCATCCTGAAGCCTGGAAAGTCATTAATTTGATTGTCCAGTATTTCCTTCATGAGATATTGCAACACTTAGAAAAAGTGTACAGCGCCAGCAGACAATGAATTTTCAGCACTAAAAAAACGAAACTTCATTAACAGCTAAACCAAACGTTTCCAATGTAAATTTGCACATTTATAGAGTGTAAAAAGGCATCCTGAAGCCTGGGAAGTCATTAATTTGATTGTCCAGTATTTCCCTTATGAGATAATGCCTCACATAGCAAATGTGTACAGTGCGAGCTGAAAATGCATTTTCAGCACTAAAAAAACAAACTTTTATAACAGCTAAACTAAACGTTTCCAATGTAAATTTCCACCTTTATATAGTGTAAAAAGACATCCTGAAGCCTGGGCAGTCATTAATTTGATTGTCCAATATTTCCCTTATGAGATAATGCCTCTCATAGCAAATGTGTACAGCGCGAGCTGAAAATGCATTTACAGCACTAAAAAAACAAACTTTTATAACAGCTAAACTAAACGTTTCCAATGTAAATTTCCACCTTTATATAGTGTAAAAAGACATCCTGAAGCCTGGGCAGTCATTAATTTGATTGTCCAATATTTCCCTTATGAGATAATGCCTCTCATAGCAAATGTGTACAGCGCGAGCTGAAAATGCATTTACAGCACTAAAAAACCAAACTTTTATAACAGCTAAACCAAACGTTTCCAATGTAAATTTCCACCTTTATATAGTGTAGAAAGGCATCCTGAAGCCTGGAAAGTCATTAATTTGATTGTCCAGTATTTCCTTCATGAGATATTGCAACACTTAGAAAAGGTGTACAGCGCCAGCAGACAATGAATTTTCAGCACTAAAAAAACGAAACTTCATTAACAGCTAAACCAAACGTTTCCAATGTAAATTTCCACATTTATAGAGTGTAAAAATGCATCCTGAAGCCTGGGAAGTCATTAATTTGATTGTCCAGTATTTCCCTTATGAGATAATGCCTCACATAGCAAATGTGTACAGTGCGTGCTGAAAATGCATTTTCAGCACTAAAAAACCAAACTTTTATAACAGCTAAACCAAACGTTTCCAATGTAAATTTCCACCTTTATATAGTGTAGAAAGGCATCCTGAAGCCTGGAAAGTCATTAATTTGATTGTCCAGTATTTCCTTCATGAGATATTGCAACACTTGGAAAAAGTGTACAGCGCCAGCAGACAATGAATTTCCAGCACTAAAAAAACGAAACTTCATTAACAGCTAAACTAAACGTTTCCAATGTAAATTTCCACCTTTATATAGTGTAAAAAGACATCCTGAAGCCTGGGCAGTCATTAATTTGATTGTCCAATATTTCCCTTATGAGATAATGCCTCTCATAGCAAATGTGTACAGCGCGAGCTGAAAATGCATTTACAGCACTAAAAAACCAAACTTTTATAACAGCTAAACCAAACGTTTCCAATGTAAATTTCCACCTTTATATAGTGTAGAAAGGCATCCTGAAGCCTGGAAAGTCATTAATTTGATTGTCCAGTATTTCCTTCATGAGATATTGCAACACTTAGAAAAAGTGTACAGCGCCAGCAGACAATGAATTTTCAGCACTAAAAAAACGAAACTTCATTAACAGCTAAACCAAACGTTTCCAATGTAAATTTCCACATTTATAGAGTGTAAAAAGGCATCCTGAAGCCTGGGAAGTAATTAATTTGATTGTCCAGTATTTCCCTTATGAGATAATGCCTCACATAGCAAATGTGTACAGTGCGAGCTGAAAATGCATTTTCAGCACTAAAAAACCAAACTTTTATAACAGCTAAACCAAACGTTTCCAATGTAAATTTCCACCTTTATATAGTGTAAAAAGACATCCTGAAGCCTGGGCAGTCATTAATTTGATTGTCCAGTATTTCCCTTATGAGATAATGCCTCACATAGCAAATGTGTACAGCGCGAGCTGAAAATGCATTTACAGCACTAAAAACCCAAACTTTTATAACAGCTAAACCAAACGTTTCCAATGTAAATTTCCACCTTTATATAGTGTAGAAAGGCATCCTGAAGCCTGGAAGGTCATTAATTTGATTGTCCAGTATTTCCTTCATGAGATATTGCAACACTTAGAAAAGGTGTACAGCGCCAGCAGACAATGAATTTTCAGCACTAAAAAATCGAAACTTCATTAACAGCTAAACCAAACGTTTCCAATGTAAATTTCCACCTTTATATAGTGTAGAAAGGCATCCTGAAGCCTGGAAAGTCATTAATTTGATTGTCCAGTATTTCCTTCATGAGATATTGCAACACTTAGAAAAGGTGTACAGCGCCAGCAGACAATGAATTTTCAGCACTAAAAAAACGAAACTTCATTAACAGCTAAACCAAACGTTTCCAATGTAAATTTCCACATTTATAGAGTGTAAAAAGGCATCCTGAAGCCTGGGAAGTCATTAATTTGATTGTCCAGTATTTCCCTTATGAGATAATGCCTCACATAGCAAATGTGTACAGTTCGAGCTGAAAATGCATTTACAGCACTAAAAAACCAAACTTTTATAACAGCTAAACCAAACGTTTCCAATGTAAATTTCCACCTTTATATAGTGTAGAAAGGCATCCTGAAGCCTGGAAAGTCATTGATTTGATTGTCCAGTATTTCCTTCATGAGATATTGCAACACTTAGAAAAAGTGTACAGCGCCAGCAGACAATGAATTTTCAGCACTAAAAAAACGAAACTTCATTAACAGCTAAACTAAACGTTTCCAATGTAAATTTCCACCTTTATATAGAGTAAAAAGACATCCTGAAGCCTGGGCAGCCATTAATTTGATTGTCCAATATTTCCCTTATGAGATAATGCCTCTCATAGCAAATGTGTACAGCGCGAGCTGAAAATGCATTTACAGCACTAAAAAACCAAACTTTTATAACAGCTAAACCAAACGTTTCCAATGTAAATTTCCACATTTATAGAGTGTAAAAAGGCATCCTGAAGCCTGGGAAGTCATTAATTTGATTGTCCAGTATTTCCCTTATGAGATAATGCCTCACATAGCAAATGTGTACAGCGCGAGCTGAAAATGCATTTACAGCACTAAAAAACCAAACTTTTATAACAGCTAAACCAAACGTTTCCAATGTAAATTTCCACCTTTATATAGTGTAGAAAGGCATCCTGAAGCCTGGAAAGTGATTAATTTGATTGTCCAGTATTTCCTTCATGAGATATTGCAACACTTAGAAAAAGTGTACAGCGCCAGCAGACAATGAATTTTCAGCACTAAAAAACCGAAACTTCATTAACAGCTAAACTAAACGTTTCCAATGTAAATTTCCACCTTTATATAGTGTAAAAAGACATCCTGAAGCCTGGGCAGTCATTAATTTGATTGTCCAATATTTCCCTTATGAGATAATGCCTCTCATAGCAAATGTGTACAGCGCGAGCTGAAAATGCATTTACAGCACTAAAAAACCAAACTTTTATAACAGCTAAACCAAACGTTTCCAATGTAAATTTCCACCTTTATATAGTGTAGAAAGGCATCCTGAAGCCTGGAAAGTCATTAATTTGATTGTCCAGTATTTCCTTCATGAGATATTGCAACACTTAGAAAAAGTGTACAGCGCCAGCAGACAATGAATTTCCAGCACTAAAAAAACGAAACTTCATTAACAGCTAAACTAAACGTTTCCAATGTAAATTTCCACCTTTATATAGTGTAAAAAGACATCCTGAAGCCTGGGCAGTCATTAATTTGATTGTCCAATATTTCCCTTATGAGATAATGCCTCTCATAGCAAATGTGTACAGCGCGAGCTGAAAATGCATTTACAGCACTAAAAAACCAAACTTTTATAACAGCTAAACCAAACGTTTCCAATGTAAATTTCCACCTTTATATAGTGTAGAAAGGCATCCTGAAGCCTGGAAAGTCATTAATTTGATTGTCCAGTATTTCCTTCATGAGATATTGCAACACTTAGAAAAAGTGTACAGCGCCAGCAGACAATGAATTTCCAGCACTAAAAAAACGAAACTTCATTAACAGCTAAACTAAACGTTTCCAATGTAAATTTCCACCTTTATATAGTGTAAAAAGACATCCTGAAGCCTGGGCAGTCATTAATTTGATTGTCCAATATTTCCCTTATGAGATAATGCCTCTCATAGCAAATGTGTACAGCGCGAGCTGAAAATGCATTTACAGCACTAAAAAACCAAACTTTTATAACAGCTAAACCAAACGTTTCCAATGTAAATTTCCACCTTTATATAGTGTAGAAAGGCATCCTGAAGCCTGGAAAGTCATTAATTTGATTGTCCAGTATTTCCTTCATGAGATATTGCAACACTTAGAAAAAGTGTACAGCGCCAGCAGACAATGAATTTTCAGCACTAAAAAAACGAAACTTCATTAACAGCTAAACCAAACGTTTCCAATGTAAATTTGCACATTTATAGAGTGTAAAAAGGCATCCTGAAGCCTGGGAAGTCATTAATTTGATTGTCCAGTATTTCCCTTATGAGATAATGCCTCACATAGCAAATGTGTACAGTGCGAGCTGAAAATGCATTTTCAGCACTAAAAAAACAAACTTTTATAACAGCTAAACTAAACGTTTCCAATGTAAATTTCCACCTTTATATAGTGTAAAAAGACATCCTGAAGCCTGGGCAGTCATTAATTTGATTGTCCAATATTTCCCTTATGAGATAATGCCTCTCATAGCAAATGTGTACAGCGCGAGCTGAAAATGCATTTACAGCACTAAAAAAACAAACTTTTATAACAGCTAAACTAAACGTTTCCAATGTAAATTTCCACCTTTATATAGTGTAAAAAGACATCCTGAAGCCTGGGCAGTCATTAATTTGATTGTCCAATATTTCCCTTATGAGATAATGCCTCTCATAGCAAATGTGTACAGCGCGAGCTGAAAATGCATTTACAGCACTAAAAAACCAAACTTTTATAACAGCTAAACCAAACGTTTCCAATGTAAATTTCCACCTTTATATAGTGTAGAAAGGCATCCTGAAGCCTGGAAAGTCATTAATTTGATTGTCCAGTATTTCCTTCATGAGATATTGCAACACTTAGAAAAGGTGTACAGCGCCAGCAGACAATGAATTTTCAGCACTAAAAAAACGAAACTTCATTAACAGCTAAACCAAACGTTTCCAATGTAAATTTCCACATTTATAGAGTGTAAAAATGCATCCTGAAGCCTGGGAAGTCATTAATTTGATTGTCCAGTATTTCCCTTATGAGATAATGCCTCACATAGCAAATGTGTACAGTGCGTGCTGAAAATGCATTTTCAGCACTAAAAAACCAAACTTTTATAACAGCTAAACCAAACGTTTCCAATGTAAATTTCCACCTTTATATAGTGTAGAAAGGCATCCTGAAGCCTGGAAAGTCATTAATTTGATTGTCCAGTATTTCCTTCATGAGATATTGCAACACTTGGAAAAAGTGTACAGCGCCAGCAGACAATGAATTTCCAGCACTAAAAAAACGAAACTTCATTAACAGCTAAACTAAACGTTTCCAATGTAAATTTCCACCTTTATATAGTGTAAAAAGACATCCTGAAGCCTGGGCAGTCATTAATTTGATTGTCCAATATTTCCCTTATGAGATAATGCCTCTCATAGCAAATGTGTACAGCGCGAGCTGAAAATGCATTTACAGCACTAAAAAACCAAACTTTTATAACAGCTAAACCAAACGTTTCCAATGTAAATTTCCACCTTTATATAGTGTAGAAAGGCATCCTGAAGCCTGGAAAGTCATTAATTTGATTGTCCAGTATTTCCTTCATGAGATATTGCAACACTTAGAAAAGGTGTACAGCGCCAGCAGACAATGAATTTTCAGCACTAAAAAAACGAAACTTCATTAACAGCTAAACCAAACGTTTCCAATGTAAATTTCCACATTTATAGAGTGTAAAAAGGCATCCTGAAGCCTGGGAAGTCATTAATTTGATTGTCCAGTATTTCCCTTATGAGATAATGCCTCACAGAGCAAATGTGTACAGTTCGAGCTGAAAATGCATTTACAGCACTAAAAAACCAAACTTTTATAACAGCTAAACCAAACGTTTCCAATGTAAATTTCCACCTTTATATAGTGTAGAAAGGCATCCTGAAGCCTGGAAAGTCATTGATTTGATTGTCCAGTATTTCCTTCATGAGATATTGCAACACTTAGAAAAAGTGTACAGCGCCAGCAGACAATGAATTTTCAGCACTAAAAAAACGAAACTTCATTAACAGCTAAACTAAACGTTTCCAATGTAAATTTCCACCTTTATATAGTGTAAAAAGACATCCTGAAGCCTGGGCAGTCATTAATTTGATTGTCCAATATTTCCCTTATGAGATAATGCCTCTCATAGCAAATGTGTACAGCGCGAGCTGAAAATGCATTTACAGCACTAAAAAACCAAACTTTTATAACAGCTAAACCAAACGTTTCCAATGTAAAATTCCACATTTATAGAGTGTAAAAAGGCATCCTGAAGCCTGGGAAGTCATTAATTTGATTGTCCAGTATTTCCCTTATGAGATAATGCCTCACATAGCAAATGTGTACAGCGCGAGCTGAAAATGCATTTACAGCACTAAAAAACCAAACTTTTATAACAGCTAAACCAAACGTTTCCAATGTAAATTTCCACCTTTATATAGTGTAGAAAGGCATCCTGAAGCCTGGAAAGTGATTAATTTGATTGTCCAGTATTTCCTTCATGAGATATTGCAACACTTAGAAAAAGTGTACAGCGCCAGCAGACAATGAATTTTCAGCACTAAAAAACCGAAACTTCATTAACAGCTAAACTAAACGTTTCCAATGTAAATTTCCACCTTTATATAGTGTAAAAAGACATCCTGAAGCCTGGGCAGTCATTAATTTGATTGTCCAATATTTCCCTTATGAGATAATGCCTCTCATAGCAAATGTGTACAGCGCGAGCTGAAAATGCATTTACAGCACTAAAAAACCAAACTTTTATAACAGCTAAACCAAACGTTTCCAATGTAAATTTCCACCTTTATATAGTGTAGAAAGGCATCCTGAAGCCTGGAAAGTCATTAATTTGATTGTCCAGTATTTCCTTCATGAGATATTGCAACATTTAGAAAAAGTGTACAGCGCCAGTAGACAATGAATTTTCAGCACTAAAAAAACGAAACTTCATTAACAGCTAAACTAAACGTTTCCAATGTAAATTTCCACCTTTATATAGTGTAAAAAGACATCCTGAAGCCTGGGCAGTCATTAATTTGATTGTCCAATATTTCCCTTATGAGATAATGCCTCTCATAGCAAATGTGTACAGCGCGAGCTGAAAATGCATTTACAGCACTAAAAAACCAAACTTTTATAACAGCTAAACCAAACGTTTCCAATGTAAATTTCCACCTTTATATAGTGTAGAAAGGCATCCTGGAGCCTGGAAAGTCATTAATTTGATTGTCCAGTATTTCCTTCATGAGATATTGCAACACTTAGAAAAAGTGTACAGCGCCAGCAGACAATGAATTTTCAGCACTAAAAAAACCAAACTTTTATAACAGCTAAACCAAACGTTTCCAATGTAAATTTCCACCTTTATATAGTGTAAAAAGACATCCTGAAGCCTGGGCAGTCATTAATTTGATTGTCCAGTATTTCCCTTATGAGATAATGCCTCACATAGCAAATGTGTACAGCGCGAGCTGAAAATGCATTTACAGCACTAAAAAAACAAACTTTTATAACAGCTAAACCAAACGTTTCCAATGTAAATTTCCACCTTTATATAGTGTAGAAAGGCATCCTGAAGCCTGGAAAGTCATTAATTTGATTGTCCAGTATTTCCTACATGAGATATTGCAAAACTTAGAAAACGTGTACAGCGCCAGCAGACAATGAATTTTCAGCACTAAAAAAACGAAACTTCATTAACAGCTAAACCAAACGTTTCCAATGTAAATTTCCACATTTATAGATAGAGTGTAAAAAGGCATCCTGAAGCCTGGGAAGTCATTAATTTGATTGTCCAGTATTTCCCTTATGAGATAATGCCTCACATAGCAAATGTGTACAGCGCGAGCTGAAAATGCATTTACAGCACTAAAAAACCAAACTTTTATAACAGCTAAACCAAACGTTTCCAATGTAAATTTCCACCTTTATATAGTGTAGAAAGGCATCCTGAAGCCTGGAAAGTGATTAATTTGATTGTCCAGTATTTCCTTCATGAGATATTGCAACACTTAGAAAAAGTGTACAGCGCCAGCAGACAATGAATTTTCAGCACTAAAAAACCGAAACTTCATTAACAGCTAAACTAAACGTTTCCAATGTAAATTTCCACCTTTATATAGTGTAAAAAGACATCCTGAAGCCTGGGCAGTCATTAATTTGATTGTCCAATATTTCCCTTATGAGATAATGCCTCTCATAGCAAATGTGTACAGCGCGAGCTGAAAATGCATTTACGGGACTAAAAACCCAAACTTTTATAACAGCTAAACCAAACGTTTCCAATGTAAATTTCCACCTTTATATAGTGTAGAAAGGCATCTTGAAGCCTGGAAAGTCATTAATTTGATTGTCCAGTATTTCCTTCATGAGATATTGCAACACTTAGAAAAGGTGTACAGCGCCAGCAGACAATGAATTTTCAGCACTAAAAAACGAAACTTCATTAACAGCTAAACCAAACGTTTCCAATGTAAATTTCCACATTTATAGAGTGTAAAAAGGCATCCTGAAGCCTGGGAAGTCATTAATTTGATTGTCCAGTATTTCCCTTATGAGATAATGCCTCACATAGCAAATGTGTACAGTGCGAGCTGAAAATGCATTTTCAGCACTAAAAAACCAAACTTTTATAATAGCTAAACCAAACGTTTCCAATGTAAATTTCCACCTATATATAGTGTAAAAAGACATCCTGAAGCCTGGGCAGTCATTAATTCGATTGTCCAATATTTCCTTTATGAGATAATGCCTCTCATAGCAAATGTGTACAGCGCGAGCTGAAAATGCATTAACAGCACTAAAAAACCAAACTTTTATAACAGCTAAACCAAACGTTTCCAATGTAAATTTTCACCTTTATATAGTGTAAAAAGGCATCCTGAAGCCTGGAAAGTCATTAATTTGATTGTCCAGTATTTCCTTCATGAGATAATGCCTCACATAGCAAATGTGTACAGTGCGAGCTGAAAATGCATTTTCAGCACTAAAAAACAAAACTTTTATAACAGCTAAACCAAACGTTTCCAATGTAAATTCCACCTTTATATAGTGTAAAAAGACATCCTGAAGCCTGGGCAGTCATTAATTTGATTGTCCAATATTTCCCTTATGAGATAATGCCTCTCATAGCAAATGTGTACAGCGCGAGCTGAAAATGCATTTACAGCACTAAAAAACCAAACTTTTATAACAGCTAAACCAAACGTTTCCAATGTAAATTTCCACCTTTATATAGTGTAGAAAGGCATCCTGAAGCCTGGAAAGTCATTAATTTGATTGTCCAGTATTTCCTTCATAAGATATTGCAACACTTAGAAAAAGTGTACAGCGCCAGGAGACAATGAATTTTCAGCACTAAAAAACCGAAACTTCATTAACAGCTAAACTAAACGTTTCCAATGTAAATTTCCACCTTTATATAGTGTAAAAAGACATCCTGAAGCCTGGGCAGCCATTAATTTGATTGTCCAATATTTCCCTTATGAGATAATGCCTCTCATAGCAAATGTGTACAGCGCGAGCTGAAAATGCATTTACAGCACTAAAAAACCAAACTTTTATAACAGCTAAACCAAACGTTTCCAATGTAAATTTCCACCTTTATATAGTGTAAAAAGACATCCTGAAGCCTGGGCAGTCATTAATTTGATTGTCCAGTATTTCCCTTATGAGATAATGCCTCACATAGCAAATGTGTACAGCGCGAGCTGAAAATGCATTTACAGCACTAAAAAAACAAACTTTTATAACAGCTAAACTAAACGTTTCCAATGTAAATTTCCACCTTTATAGAGTGTAAAAAGACATCCTGAAGCCTGGGCAGCCATTAATTTGATTGTCCAATATTTCCCTTATGAGATAATGCCTCTCATAGCAAATGTGTACAGCGCGAGCTGAAAATGCATTTACAGCACTAAAAAAACAAACTTTTATAACAGCTAAACCAAACGTTTCCAATGTAAATTTCCACCTTTATATAGTGTAGAAAGGCATCCTGAAGCCTGGAAAGTCATTAATTTGATTGTCCAGTATTTCCTTCATGAGATATTGCAACACTTAGAAAAAGTGTACAGCGCCAGCAGACAATGAATTTTCAGCACTAAAAAAACGAAACTTCATTAACAGCTAAACCAAACGTTTCCAATGTAAATTTCCACATTTATAGAGTGTAAAAAGGCATCCTGAAGCCTGGGAAGTCATTAATTTGATTGTCCAGTATTTCCCTTATGAGATAATGCCTCACATAGCAAATGTGTACAGTGCGAGCTGAAAATGCATTTTCAGCACTAAAAAACCAAACTTTTATAACAGCTAAACCAAACGTTTCCAATGTAAATTTCCACCTTTATATAGTGTAAAAAGACATCCTGAAGCCTGGGCAGTCATTAATTTGATTGTCCAGTATTTCCCTTATGAGATAATGCCTCACATAGCAAATGTGTACAGTGCGAGCTGAAAATGCATTTTCAGCACGAAAAAAACCAAACTTTTATAACAACTAAACCAAACGTTTCCAATGTAAATTTCCACCTTTATATAGTGTAAAAAGACATCCTGGAGCCTGGGCAGTCATTAATTTGATTGTCCAATATTTCCCTTATGAGATAATGCCTCTCATAGCAAATGTGTACAGCGCGAGCTGAAAATGCATTTACAGCACTAAAAAAACAAACTTTTATAACAGCTAAACCAAACGTTTCCAATGTACATTTCCACCTTTATATAGTGTAGAAAGGCATCCTGAAGCCTGGAAAGTCATTAATTTGATTGTCCAGTATTTCCTTCATGAGATATTGCAACACTTAGAAAAAGTGTACAGCGCCAGCAGACAATGAATTTTCAGCACTAAAAAAACCAAACTTCATTAACAGCTAAACTAAACGTTTCCAATGTAAATTTCCACCTTTATATAGTGTAAAAAGACATCCTGAAGCCTGGGCAGTCATTAATTTGATTGTCCAATATTTCCCTTATGAGATAATGCCTCTCATAGCAAATGTGTACAGCGCGAGCTGAAAATGCATTTACAGCACTAAAAAAACAAACTTTTATAACAGCTAAACCAAACGTTTCCAATGTAAATTTCCACCTTTATATAGTGTAGAAAGGCACCCTGAAGCCTGGAAAGTCATTAATTTGATTGTCCAGTATTTCCTTCATGAGATATTGCAACACTTAGAAAAAGTGTACAGCGCCAGCAGACAATGAATTTTCAGCACTAAAAAAACAAACTTTTATAACAGCTAAACTAAACGTTTCCAATGTAAATTTCCACCTTTATATAGTGTAAAAAGACATCCTGAAGCCTGGGCAGTCATTAATTTGATTGTCCAATATTTCGCTTATGAGATAATGCCTCTCATAGCAAATGTGTACAGCGCGAGCTGAAAATGCATTTACAGGACTAAAAACCCAAACTTTTATAACAGCTAAACCAAACGTTTCCAATGTAAATTTCCACCTTTATATAGTGTAGAAAGGCATCTTGAAGCCTGGAAAGTCATTAATTTGATTGTCCAGTATTTCCTTCATGAGATATTGCAACACTTAGAAAAGGTGTACAGCGCCAGCAGACAATGAATTTTCAGCACTAAAAAAACGAAACTTCATTAACAGCTAAACCAAACGTTTCCAATGTAAATTTCCACATTTATAGAGTGTAAAAAGGCATCCTGAAAGCCTGGGAAGTCATTAATTTGATTGTCCAGTATTTCCCTTATGAGATAATGCCTCACATAGCAAATGTGTACAGTGCGAGCTGAAAATGCATTTTCAGCACTAAAAAACCAAACTTTTATAACAGCTAAACCAAACGTTTCCAATGTAAATTTCCACCTTTATATAGTGTAAAAAGACATCCTGAAGCCTGGGCAGTCATTAATTCGATTGTCCAATATTTCCTTTATGAGATAATGCCTCTCATTGCAAATGTGTACAGCGCGAGCTGAAAATGCATTTACAGCACTAAAAAACCAAACTTTTATAACAGCTAAACCAAACGTTTCCAATGTAAATTTCCACCTTTATATAGTGTAAAAAGGCATCCTGAAGCCTGGAAAGTCATTAATTTGATTGTCCAGTATTTCCTTCATGAGATAATGCCTCACATAGCAAATGTGTACAGTGCGAGCTGAAAATGCATTTTCAGCACTAAAAAACCAAACTTTTATAACAGCTAAACCAAACGTTTCCAATGTAAATTCCACCTTTATATAGTGTAAAAAGACATCCTGAAGCCTGGGCAGTCATTAATTTGATTGTCCAATATTTCCCTTATGAGATAATGCCTCTCATAGCAAATGTGTACAGCGCGAGCTGAAAATGCATTTACAGCACTAAAAAACCAAACTTTTATAACAGCTAAACCAAACGTTTCCAATGTAAATTTCTACCTTTATATAGTGTAGAAAGGCATCCTGAAGCCTGGAAAGTCATTAATTTGATTGTCCAGTATTTCCTTCATGAGATATTGCAACACTTAGAAAAAGTGTACAGGCCAGCAGACAATGAATTTTCAGCACTAAAAAAACGAAACTTCATTAACAGCTAAACTAAACGTTTCCAATGTAAATTTCCACCTTTATATAGTGTAAAAAGACATCCTGAAGCCTGGGCAGTCATTAATTTGATTGTCCAATATTTCCCTTATGAGATAATGCCTCTCATAGCAAATGTGTACAGCGCGAGCTGAAAATGCATTTACAGCACTAAAAAACCAAACTTTTATAACAGCTAAACCAAACGTTTCCAATGTAAATTTCCACCTTTATATAGTGTAAAAAGACATCCTGAAGCCTGGGCAGTCATTAATTTGATTGTCCAATATTTCCCTTATGAGATAATGCCTCTCATAGCAAATGTGTACAGCGCGAGCTGAAAATGCATTTACAGCACTAAAAAACCAAACTTTTATAACAGCTAAACCAAACGTTTCCAATGTAAATTTCCACCCTTATATAGTGTAGAAAGGCATCCTGAAGCCTGGAAAGTCATTAATTTGATTGTCCAGTATTTCCTTCATGAGATATTGCAACACTTAGAAAAAGTGTACAGCGCCAGCAGACAATGAATTTTCAGCACTAAAAAAACGAAACTTCATTAACAGCTAAACCAAACGTTTCCAATGTAAATTTCCACATTTATAGAGTGTAAAAAGGCATCCTGAAGCCTGGGAAGTAATTAATTTGATTGTCCAGTATTTCCCTTATGAGATAATGCCTCACATAGCAAATGTGTACAGTGCGAGCTGAAAATGCATTTTCAGCACTAAAAAACCAAACTTTTATAACAGCTAAACCAAACGTTTCCAATGTAAATTTCCACCTTTATATAGTGTAAAAAGACATCCTGAAGCCTGGGCAGTCATTAATTTGATTGTCCAGTATTTCCCTTATGAGATAATGCCTCACATAGCAAATGTGTACAGCGCGAGCTGAAAATGCATTTACAGCACTAAAAAAACAAACTTTTATAACAGCTAAACTAAACGTTTCCAATGTAAATTTCCACCTTTATATAGTGTAAAAAGACATCCTGAAGCCTGGGCAGTCATTAATTTGATTGTCCAATATTTCGCTTATGAGATAATGCCTCTCATAGCAAATGTGTACAGCGCGAGCTGAAAATGCATTTACAGGACTAAAAACCCAAACTTTTATAACAGCTAAACCAAACGTTTCCAATGTAAATTTCCACCTTTATATAGTGTAGAAAGGCATCTTGAAGCCTGGAAAGTCATTAATTTGATTGTCCAGTATTTCCTTCATGAGATATTGCAACACTTAGAAAAGGTGTACAGCGCCAGCAGACAATGAATTTTCAGCACTAAAAAAACGAAACTTCATTAACAGCTAAACCAAACGTTTCCAATGTAAATTTCCACATTTATAGAGTGTAAAAAGGCATCCTGAAAGCCTGGGAAGTCATTAATTTGATTGTCCAGTATTTCCCTTATGAGATAATGCCTCACATAGCAAATGTGTACAGTGCGAGCTGAAAATGCATTTTCAGCACTAAAAAACCAAACTTTTATAACAGCTAAACCAAACGTTTCCAATGTAAATTTCCACCTTTATATAGTGTAAAAAGACATCCTGAAGCCTGGGCAGTCATTAATTCGATTGTCCAATATTTCCTTTATGAGATAATGCCTCTCATAGCAAATGTGTACAGCGCGAGCTGAAAATGCATTTACAGCACTAAAAAACCAAACTTTTATAACAGCTAAACCAAACGTTTCCAATGTAAATTTCCACCTTTATATAGTGTAAAAAGGCATCCTGAAGCCTGGAAAGTCATTAATTTGATTGTCCAGTATTTCCTTCATGAGATAATGCCTCACATAGCAAATGTGTACAGTGCGAGCTGAAAATGCATTTTCAGCACTAAAAAACCAAACTTTTATAACAGCTAAACCAAACGTTTCGAATGTAAATTCCACCTTTATATAGTGTAAAAAGACATCCTGAAGCCTGGGCAGTCATTAATTTGATTGTCCAATATTTCCCTTTTGAGATAATGCCTCTCATAGCAAATGTGTACAGCGCGAGCTGAAAATGCATTTACAGCACTAAAAAACCAAACTTTTATAACAGCTAAACCAAACGTTTCCAATGTAAATTTCCACCTTTATATAGTGTAAAAAGGCATCCTGAAGCCTGGAAAGTCATTAATTTGATTGTCCAGTATTTCCTTCATGAGATAATGCCTCACATAGCAAATGTGTACAGTGCGAGCTGAAAATGCATTTTCAGCACAAAAAACCAAACTTTTATAACAGCTAAACCAAACGTTTCCAATGTAAATTCCACCTTTATATAGTGTAAAAAGACATCCTGAAGCCTGGGCAGTCATTAATTTGATTGTCCAGTATTTCCCTTATGAGATAATGCCTCACATAGCAAATGTGTACAGTGCGAGCTGAAAATGCATTTTCAGCACTAAAAAAACCAAACTTTTATAACAGCTAAACCAAACGTTTCCAATGTAAATTTCCACCTTTATATAGTGTAAAAAGACATCCTGAAGCCTGGGCAGTCATTAATTTGATTGTCCAATATTTCCCTTATGAGATAATGCCTCTCATAGCAAATGTGTACAGCGCGAGCTGAAAATGCATTTACAGCACTAAAAAACCAAACTTTTATAACAGCTAAACCAAACGTTTCCAATGTAAATTTCCACCTTTATATAGTGTAGAAAGGCATCCTGAAGCCTGGAAAGTCATTAATTTGATTGTCCAGTATTTCCTTCATGAGATATTGCAACACTTAGAAAAAGTGTACAGCGCCAGCAGACAATGAATTTTCAGCACTAAAAAAAACGAAACTTCATTAACAGCTAAACTAAACGTTTCCAATGTAAATTTCCACCTTTATATAGTGTAAAAAGACATCCTGATGCCTGGGCAGTCATTAATTTGATTGTCCAATATTTCCCTTATGAGATAATGCCTATCATAGCAAATGTGTACAGCGCGAGCTGAAAATGCATTTACAGCACTAAAAAACCAAACTTTTATAACAGCTAAACCAAAACTGGGTTTAGCTAGTCAGTAAAACACTCTTTATAGTGTAGCAACGTTAGTAACGCTAAATTCTTACCTAGTTTATGAGACGAGTGCTGTACTTGACTATTTTTTGTAATTTATTATTATTTTTTTTTTTTAATGCTTTATAGAGCAAATTGCACCTATGACAGTTGTTATTACCACAGAAGCCATCTCAAATGGTTGCAAACTCTGAGGGTGACTTTGAACCGGAAGTCCCGCCTCAATCGTCATCTGATTGACAGCGGAATCCTGGAGCCAGAGAAGAGAAAAGAATCAGACACGAAGTTGAAGTTGCGAAAAAAAATAAACATCGAATCTTAAAGTTCTCGCAACGAGGGTGACTGTTGGGGTCTGGAGAAGTGACCGGGAGATGGGGAGCCCCGTATTTTGGTCTTGGTAAGAGGGTAACTCACTTGATGTTGACGAGGGAACCTATGCCGCTATGCTATATACCGTCGTGAGAAAACTACGGCCTGGGGGCCACATGCGGCCCGTTAAACGTTTTAATCCGGCCCGCCGAATTTGAAAAAAAAAAAAATAAACCTTGTTAATGTTTTATTTTCAAAATAGTGTGGTTTTTCAAAGACAAGCTTTTGTTCACTTTCATTTAAAATTAAATGTATTTTTTTTCTCAGATGAGATGAGGTTACCAAAACACTCCATCCATCTGCTCCTGGTCCAGCCCCTCTGTCAAATTTTAGAACCCATTGTGGCCCGCCAATAAAAAAGTTTTCCCACCCCTGCTATATACTATAAACTATGTTAATGTCGTCAGGCCATTATAGAGTATTTCTTCTGACATTTTGAAGGAGAAATAATACTCAACGTTTTATTTTTTTATGATGTTTGAGGCATTCTGACTGAAATACAGTTAAATTGAGGTTACCAGTAGTCATTTCCATTACCTGTAAATGTAAATTAGAATGTAACTTACTACAGTGAACCCTCGGTTATCGCGGTTAATGGGGACCGAGACCACCCGCGAAAACTGAAAATCCGCGAAGTAGCGGCGCACCTTCAAAAATGCTTAAAAAAAAAAAGTGCGAAGTAGCGGCGCACCTTCAAAAATGCTTAAAAAAAAAAAGTGCGAAGTAGCGGCGCACCTTCAAAAATGCTTAAAAAAATAAATAAATAAAATAATATATATATATATATATATATATATATATATATATATATACGGGTAGAGAGAGAGAGGGTGAAATTCATGTTATAACAAAAAAAAAAATTATTAAAACATTTTTTTATTCCCCAGCCATTATTTTTGTATTTATTCAATTACTTCTTTTTGTATTTATTTAATTACTTCGACTTTTACCTGCTGGTACGCCGTCCGGTGTGCCCTGGCATTCTTCATTTATTTATTCATTTATTCATTCATAACTGACAGCCTCGCGCTCCGCTCATGCCCGGGCGGAAGGTGTTCCTCTTCGGCTTAACAACCACGCACGCCGGCCGGTCTCCTCCGGAGCTCTCGCACGGTCCCGAACGGAGCGAAATGTCGCCCCGCTAGTGCCCGGGCGGAAGTTGTTCCTCTTCGGCTTAACTGCCACGCACGCTGGCCGGAGCTCTGGTACGGTCCGAACCGCGCGAAACGTCGCCCCAAATCGTGCCCGGGGGAACGTGCTCTTCTTTGTCCACTCTCCTCTTCGCCCACGTTCTTCTTCGGCGCACGCCGGCCGTCTAACCACTCCAGCGCCCCGTCGTGCCGCTCGGCGAAACTACAATGCCCCCGAATATTTTTTAGACCCGCGAAGCACTGAACCCGCGAAAGGTGAACCGCGAAGTAGCGAGGGTTCACTGTATTGCAGCCAGATACCTATAAAATGTCATTTAATTTGCACTGTTTTGATCGCCACTGTTTTGCTCATTGAACAACAAATGAAAAGATGAATCATACACAGTGTTTGTAAAGATAATTGTCAATGTTTTATTAAATGAAATTCCAATGTAAAATTGTGTAATATTGTGTTATATAATGGGTCTACAACATACATTTCTCACAGACAAGTAGAGCTTTTTCTCATGAAATGTGTTGAAAAAAAACTAACATTTGAACATTGTTTTGCGTTACAACATCCGTGTTTACTGGTCATAAATTATTAACTTAAGTTTAATATACACTACACGAGCTGGGTAGCCACCACGCCTCAACCACCATAACAAGTTCGCTAACCCTTTAAGTCGAACGAGGTAGCTAACATATCGGGTTCAATTTGTACCAAAAATATGCTGTTGTGCCTTGTGTCTCTGTATATGTCGTCATGACGTGTCATTTGACAAAGCCTTGTGTCGATGTTAGTTGTCGATGTAACAGTCTTTGTTAGATGTCAATGTATGTCTATGTTAGATCTCAATGTGTCGATGTTAGATGTCAATCTATGTGTCTATATTAGATGTGTTTATGTTAGATGTCTATGTAAATGTTTGTTAGATGTCGATGTGTGTAAGATGTCTATGTAAAGGTTGGTTAGATGTCGATGTCTATGTAAATGTTTATGATGGATGTCGATGTGTCTGTTAGATGTCCGTGTTTGTTAGATGTGATTGTAATGGTTTATGTTATAGACGTCAATGTAAGTGTCAATGTTAGATGCCCATGCATGTTTGTTAGATGTCGATATATGTGTCATTGTTACATTTCAACGTAAATGTTGTTCGTGCAAGTTTCCAGTCCTCCAGCCACGTGACATCATGCGCGTCAAAGTGATAACTCGTACATTTCACGGAGGGAAAAAAAACAGACACCATTGGTAGTTTTGACCGGGAAAAAAAAATCATTTATTTTTTTCGAACACCTCATGTCTCTTTCAGCGTAAGAATAAACATGACACGACCAAAATAAAATATACCAACACAGGCAAATATTTAAGGAGCACTCAAGAGATACACTTCAGCTCATTTAATCCCACCTATTTTTACTAACGCAAACCCTTCAATTCTAGCGCCCACAGAATAGTGTGCTATAATGCTATAAAAATATGGAGCCTTTACCTGACAGCGTTTGAATATAACTGAATTCCCATTGCTCACGAAAAACTGAGAAACTAAGAACAAACATTTCAAGCACAAGCTTGACTTGACTTCAACAGTTCTATTTTTTCTTTTGTGACAGCTCAGACATCAAAATAATGCTTTCCTTCTATAAAATAAAAACAGCATGACAAAAGGTGCTGAAATAAACTATATACGGAAGTGCGTGAGTGACAGTGTGTGCATGTGTTTTTGCAACGCATGTGTACACCCCGCCATACAAATTACACAATTCGTTGGGTATGTGGTATACACTTAAAAACAATTGCCTTGGAGCAAGTGAACACAACACGTCTCACACTGTATACATGCTGTAGAAGGGCTGGGCGATATGACCTCAAATCAATATCGCGAGAAATCGAGCAATTTTACCTCGATAACGATAAATGCACAATAAATTCCCACGTGGACTAAAATCAAAATAAATGCAGGAATTGCATATTGACTGTTTTTTTTATTGACCAACTGGTACACTTTACTTTCAATGAAAAATAAAAGTACAAAAATCATTTGTATGAACATTCCAAATAGCTTGCAGGGTTCGCGGTTAACTTTAAAAACTGCTTGCCCATAGGGCAAGTGCCACTAAAATTTGCCTTGCCCGAGTGGCCAAATTACTTGCCCGACTTGGGCAAGTGACAATTTTTTTTCTCTAAGAATAAAATGTTTATGGTTGTAAAATGTGCGCCACAAATGTAAATAAACATATAATCTGATAAGCATAAATTAATCTTGTTTTCATCGTCAACCATGAAACCCTACTCACAAGAGCAAATGTATCATCCTGTGCAGTTATTGAAAATGTTAATTGTAGTTTTAATAATTAACAAATCTGCATGTTAAATTGGGAAAATGATATTACAGCAATCCAGATGATCAATTTTAAGTCCAGGAGAGCGTATTAATTGAGGAATCACATGAGTAAATTATGAGTGTGGCAAATTTGTGTATTCCTTTAAGACCAGTGCCTGTGGTGCTGCCTCCATAAGTTTCATAGCATAAACAGAACACAGTCACTGACACTATGTCAGGTCACATCATGGAGCTAATGAATTAACAGCCAATAATCAAATATTACTCCCTTCCTTACTCACAACTGAATTGTCTACTTAAAAATATTCGAGCTATTTTAGTCATGTCAGAGGAATCCGAAATGTTCGGATTTGAACGAACTCGTCGCCAATTTTCGGCCAAAATATCGTAGGTTTTTGTTGTGTTTTTCAAACTTCAAATGAGGATGCTACGACAGCGAGTTCCAATACTGCGGGATTTATTGACGTCCACTTTAACTCGACATTCACTGAACTAACTGATCCCCGTAGCGCCCGCCCATTGCCCCCGATAAGGCCAATGGACCATACCAAAACATAAGGGGTTGTCTGGGTTAAACCATCACCATACAGTGCACACAAACAGATCACACCACCGTTTTCGTCAAAATTAAAGATATTTGGCTGCTTTAAAAAATGCTTGCCCGGTCGGGCAAGTTGCCCATAATTTTACCTTGCCCGTGGCCAAATTTCACTTGCCCCGGGCAATCGGGAAGCGGTTAACCGCGAACCCTGAGCTTGCTTTGCATGACTTGAACAATGTCACAAAGAAAAAGGGTACCTCTTGCGAAATCTTTTTCTGCAAATAGATTGCGCCAAGATGCTCTCATGATGTAAATAATGGCAAATAAAAAAACGCTAAATAAAATGAAAGAAAATGTCAATGCAAGCCAAATAAACAAGTGGGTATTATCGGGGAAAATGTGCCGTCTCGAGTACTCTGCTGCGCAGTCGCCACTTGTCATCTATGTAATGCACAGTTAGGCTCAATCAGGGATCCATGTTGCGACCCGACCACAAGTCGGATGTAGATGCAAAATGCTTGACATGTCTAAGCTCCCGGCCCGATGTAGTCCATATCGGGAAATACGGCTTTCATGAAGCGTTTAAATCCTGTGCGCGCCACGTAACTAGAGGAGCTTTATCTTTAGCTATGTGCTAAGCTATCGCGTCCACCTCTGAGACGTTCTCTCGTATGGTGTCGCCTCCGTTCATGGGCTGTTGTCACTTGTCGAACCTTGCTTCTCACTTTGAACTTTCAGCACAGCATGGTTGTGTTGTGGGTGGTGAGAAAGCTTCTGGATTTGAATCGCCAGCAACGAGAGCGACAGACGGGTGGAGTCACATGACTAGAGGCGCTGTAGCGGTCTTAAAGGGGCATGAACATTGCCGCAGACAAAAGGCTTTTCTTTTTTTATTCATCGAATTTACCGACATGGGCAAAATGATTTCGGTCATTGTAATAAATTTCGGTAACGGTAAATTTTCGGTTTATCGCCCAGCCCTATGCTGTAGCATGGCTTTTTTTGCCGTGGGTGTCAAATATTTTACTTTGTTTTCAGAGTGCTTACAGACCTCTTGGTTTTGCCTCAAAATAATTGTCTGCAAAGCAGTCTGTGCCATCCGCATCATTGATGTGCAGGAGTAGCTTGTTGGTAATAAATAGCTGCAAGAAGTCCGCTGTTTGCCGCAGCATCCAGTGGTCCAGCGCTCGCAGTGAAAGTCTTGTCTGGCAGCCCGAACCATCCCCAAACATTTCGAGATGCACGCCCACTAAATTCCAGAAATATAAACATGGACAAACTTGACATTCTTCCAGATTCTGTCTCTTTGCATTGTTTTGAAGTTACTCCTGCAACTTTTCCACTTCTTCGATCCTCCCCATTGTCTGAAAAAGAAGTGTATATTTTGATTTGAAATAATGACCTCAACATACCAATACATTTGTTTATCATCTGAACTGGATTATTTTGAAACAACATTTGGGTTGGACATCTGGGATTTGTTGTTGTGTATATTCAGAGTAATCCTTTTCTTGTATATAGCTAAAGCAATAGTCGCTGGCCTTGAAAATGGGTACAAGACTTGACCAAATTAAGATGCCATAAGGTCTAATTTGCCCCTTCTCTACCACAACTGATTTAGAGGCCATTAGTAACAGATTTGAGAAGACCACTTTTAAAGATATGAAGCCAGAGCTCGGCACCGGACCCATTTTAATTATTTATTATAATTTTAATGTATTATTGAGCAAATGACACAATATGTCAGTAGTGATTACCACAGAAGTCATGTCAAAATAGTGCAAATTCTGAGGTCGACTTCAAATCAGACAGGCGGAGACGAGCGCCAGAGAAGAGATGAGAATCAGAAGAGATGTTGAAGAAGCTAATAACAAAAAAAACAAAAAAACACATCAAATCTCCATGTAGTAGCAACGGGGATGGCTCATGGGGTCAGGAGAAGTGAGCGGGAGATGGGGAGTATGAGGTGCCGTTGGGGACAAAAGTCAGGAATCGCTTCACACTTCTGAAATGCACTCTTACACACCAGTGAAATTGTTGTTGCTCATGCATACTTATGAAACGCTATCATACATACGAGTGAAACGCTCTCATACACACTAGTGAAATAGTTGTTGCTCATACACTCGTCAAATGCGCTCATACACATAGGTGAAACATTCTCATACACACCAGTGAAAGGCGCTCAGGCACAATTGTGAAATTATTGTTATTCATAAATACAACTGAAACATGCTCATGCCCATACACGAGTGAAATGCTTTCATACAAACACCCACACTGTTGAAAATGCTGTCATGAACACAATATCGCTTACAAATACTAAAATGTAAAAATTAATCATTTATTTAGCAGGGATGCATGGTGGGCGACTTGTTAGCACGATGGTCTCACAATGCAGAGGTCGCGGGATTGATTCCGGCTTTCCTGTTTGGAGTTTGCATGTTTCCCACACGCCTGCGTGGGTTCTCCGGTTTCCTCCCACATTCCAAACACATGCATGGCAGGTTGTTTGGACACCCTAAATTGGTGTGAGTGTGAGCGCGGATGGTTGTTTGTCTTTGTGTGACCTGCGATTGGCTGGCAACCAGTTTAGGGTGTACCCCACCTACTGCCCCAAGATAGCTGGGATAGGCTCCAGCACCCCCCGCAACCCTTGTGAGGAGAAGCCGTACAGATAATGGATGGTGGGATGGCATTCATAATGGACGGCCGCCACGGTGGGCGACTTGTGAGCACGATGGTCTCACAATGCAGAGGTTGTGGGATCGATTCCGGCTCCGGCCTTCCTGTGTAGAGTTTGCATGTTCTCCCAAGCCTGCGTAGTTTTCTCTGAGTTCGCCAGTTTCCTCGCACATTGCAAAAACATGCATCCATTTACTCTGATGCCAATGTTTTCTGTACCTTATGGCAGATTTTTCTCTTTGCCGAAGACTATTAGCACTTGTAGAGCGAGGACCTGTGCCACAGTCGTCAACTGCACCCTAAAATCTGATCATTTTGTATTTTAGACATTACACACTACACAGTTAAAGATGGTCCAAAAAAGAAAAATGGATTAATGTATTTCAACTTACATAATACTCTTTAAAGAGCTGACCAGCTCATTCCCAGAGGTACGTATTGGGGCGTATTGGTCGTCTTTACAGAAGACTCCAGGAGGTAACTCAGGTTTGACCTTCAGCCACAACAGAGTGTTGGGTGTGAGTGCTTCCAAGTCGTTGAGGTCGGAAGATGTCCTTGTGATAGGCCTGCTGTTTATAACTGCTTCAGCCTCACCAAGCAAGGTATATTGACTTTCTTCACCCGAAATTTGTTCTTTTACAGTGACATTCAGGATTTTTCTCACAGACCAAATAAGTCGCTCACAGCTTCCTCCGTGGTGGGAACCTGCTGGGGGATTGCTATGCCACTGAATACCTTTTTGCAGCAAGTGTTTCTCGATTTACTTAGTGTTCCATTCTTTGATTGATTTCTTCATTTCACTGTCAGCTGATCTAAAGTTGGTTCCGTTATCAGAATACATCTCTCTCACTTGTCCTCTTCTGACAAGAAATCTTCGGATTGCGTTGAGACAAGCATCTGTGTCACGTGAAGATGCAATTTCCAGATGTACGGCTCGTACAGCGAGACATGTAAAAATCACGCCGTATCTCTTTACTTGTCCTCTAACCCTACTTACTTAGAATGGACCAAAATAATCAACGCCAATTCTCTTGAAAGGCGGATCGTCAGGTAGCACTCTTCTGATGACTCTAGCAGCTCGAGGTATCCAAAACTGTTGATGCAGATTAGCCATCATGTGGTTCCTTCCAGCGTGAGCTGTAATCTCATGAATGTATCTCAGGACTAGCTTTGTGTTATGTGAATCCTTGGCAAGATGGCTTGCTGTTTTGCTGTTTCAGGCATGGCTGCGTGGCTCAACTGTCCACCAACCCTCATGACACCATCTTGAAGTACTATATTGAACTTGTAAAGTGGGCTACTTTTCTTCACCCTTTTTTGTTTTTCAAATATGGCTAAATCTTTTTTGAAACTTCGCCTTTGACAGTATTTCACAAGTTCTCTTTCTGCTTTATCCAAGTCGTCGCAGGTCAAATACTTTCCTTTGACAGTTCTCTTGAATAAATTCATCTTGCCTTCTTCACCTAATGTGATTAACTCCTTTCTATTTTCCTTTACTCTGTCAGTAAGTCTTTCAGCTTTAGAAACCAGGCTACGGCCTGCTTCAATGCTGTCCAAGACGAATAATGGTTCATCCACTGGCCCAGAGAATCTTTGGGCTACAGTGACTGAATTACATGCACTTGAGTCACTCATTTGACCTCCAGGTCATTAATTGGTAATTTGAAGTGGTTTTTGTGTTTAACTAAATTCCTGGACACTGCCTGATTTTTTTCAGAGCTGTACAACCACTAGAAAGGGTGGTTCCCACAATGTGAGTTTTGCTCAGGTGGCCCAACAATGTCACAAAAACAAGTAGGGGTGTGTGTGTGTGTTTGTATAAGCTACATGTTGGGGACCAACATCGGACAGCACACCCACTGTAGGGGACCAAAATTTTTGTGGGGACCAAAAATCTGGGCCCCACAAAAAAGAGCATTGAATTCAGTGATAAGAAGCTCAGGGGGAGGTCCTGTCAAAGTTTCAGGGCTTCCCAGGAAGGTCACAAAAACAAGACGAGTGTGCTAGAAATGTGTGTGCGGAAAAATTACTCAGGATCGCTGTCTAGTGGTCGGTCCCGGTACTGCACTTACGCACACTTCACACACTCGGCTGGTCTGCGCATGTGCAGGACAGTCTGCTTTATGTCAGGCAGCCACCCTCCCCTCCCCCACAGCCCAACCCGAAAAATTGAGATGTTAGTTAAGTATTTATTCCTATTATTGAGTGAGATTACATATTTTTACTTGGCAGCTGGCACAACAGCTAAGCTTGGAGCACAGTTATTGCAAAATAAAATAAATAAACAGTAACAACAATAACGATTGTTAATATTGTTATACTTTATAGCGTAACCTATTTATACTAATTTTCTGTATGCAATTTCAAGTGCAACTAATATAGTTGTGCATATAGATAGCCACCAAACTCCATACATTAGATAAAAATAAGAGCCACGATGTTAACCAATTAACAGTTCAAGAAAAAAGCAGACATCCAAGAACTTGCTTTGTTACTTTTGCGTGGCCAGAACTACAAACCCCAAAGCAGAGCAAACCCAAAACATCAGAGAAAGTACAATACTTTTGTCAAGGAGTGGTGCTGCTGCTTTGCGATCGCTGCCACCATAGTGAACGCGCTCCCACATTCGTGCACACGCACACATGCCTCACACCTGTTTTCCACGTCCTGTCAGTCCACTCCGTCGGTCCGCATTTATTTCGTTGGTCAGCCATCACGGTTGGGTGCGCACTAGATCGCTGTTAAACCATCTTCTACGCCACAGTCCTCGTGTTCAACAAACATTTCTCCCGAATTCGCCTACCATGCACAACTCTCCACTTTCAAACCGAGCGCCGCTGTTACTTCCGGGTTTTTAGCGCCAAGCACTTGACGCTAGCGTGTGACGTCATGGCGAAATACTAGGTTTTAAAATAAAAATTTTCTTTTTTTTGTACAGTCTAAGTGCATGGGGTTATGATAGATCGAATGAGTATACCTTTATGTACTCACTAACATTTATGTTGATCATAAAATGTTGTTTTGATGAAGAAAACTGTTATTTTTTAGAATCAATTGGCTTAGGGCACTTGGGCAAACTACGGCCCGGGGGCCACTTGTGGCCCGTTAAACGTTTCAATCCAGCCCCCCAAACTTGAAAAAAATTAAATGAATAAGCCTTGTTAATGGTTTATTTTCTAAATACTGTGGTTTTTCAAAGACATATATATTGTTGTAATGCTTTTGTTCACTTTCGTTTAAAATTAAATGTATTTTAGGACTCATTGTGCCCCCCCCCTCCCAATCAAAAAGTTTGCCCATCCCTGGCATAGTGGATGGGCCGAGGAGTTTAAAAGGCACACATCATGCATTTTTCAGTCAGTTTTAGCCAGGGCTTGGTATGGGGAAGACCAGCTGGTTTACATGTAATCATTAAATTTTCCCAAGTTTTATTTAAGTTAATTGGACAAAACAAAAAAAACGCAATATTCTTCTGCCAGAGAGTATGTAATATTCTTCTGCCATTTTATTGTAGAGGGCCATTTTGAGCCCCTAACAATATTATTCAACCAAGAGATCATGAGTCGTCGCCCACTTACTTTCTGAAGTCAGCTGGGATGTCACGGCTGTGACCCTCGTGAGGATAAAGTGGTTCAGATGGAAAAGTAGGACTAAGGGCTTTTTCTCAGGTTTCCATGCGCAAATCCATGTATATTAGGTTAATTGGAGACTCTAAATTCTCTACTCATCAAATGACATTCGTGACCCTGATGGATAGATAAAATAGATTATTAATCTGCCATGGGAAGTCCAAGGTGTCTGGTAGAAAGAAATGCATTCATACACTCATTACACAGTCAACCAAGCAAAGACACAAAGCCTAGGGCAGGGGCGGGCAAACTTTTTGATTGGAGGACCACAATGGGTTCTAAAATATGACAGAGGGGCCGGACCAGGAGCAGATGGATGGAGTGTTTTGGAAACCTCACCTCATCTGAGAAAAAAAATACATTTAATTTTAAAGGAAAGTGAATAAAAGCATTCCAACAATAATATTTGTCTTTGAAAACCACAGTGTTTAGAAAATAAAACATTAACAAGGTTTATTCATTAAATTTTTTTCAAGTTCGGCGGCCCGGATTAAAATTTAACGGGCCGCATGTGGCCCCCGGGCCGTAGTTTGCCCTCGCCTGGCCTAGGGCATAAACACATACATGTAATATCCAATCCGCTTATTCTCACAAGGATAGCGTGCTGGAGCCTACCCAGCTGTCAACGGACAGTAGGCGGGGCACACCCTGAAGTGGTTGCCAGCCAATCGCAGGGCACGCAAAGACGAACAACCATCTGCGCTCAAACTCACTCACAAATGCAACCTCCACACAGGAAAGCTGGGTCCCGGGATCGAACCCTGCATCTTGGGACTGCGAGCCGGATGTCCTAACCAGTCTTAACTCATTAAATACCAGCCATTTTCACTGGAGCAACCCGCTCAATCCCAGCGTTTTCCTGGGTTTTGACTAATATTGCAAGGCCCACAGAATATAGTATTCTAATGCTATATAGACATGGAGCACACCCGAAGAAAGATGAGACTCTCTTCTTTCAACAGAAAAAAATGTTTGTTCCTATCTTTTTCCATTCTTGAGCAATCGGCATTTGAAAATAGCTAAATTTCATGAAAACTCCAATCCCTGGGGAAAAAACTGAGAAAATGAGCTTTTTGTAAACTGATGCATTTTGACCATAATTTGAATTTTGACACTATTATTTATGGCTTTTATGACACCTCTAACATCTAAATAATGCATGCCTTCTATAAAATAACAAAAAAAAGCACAAAAAATGTTTTTGATAAAATAAATTTATTTGCACATAACACTAAACGACTGAACTGTTGAACTATGTACAAAAATGAAATACATCAGTGTCATACATACTTTTTTTTTGTGTGATATAAAATAAAACAGTTGCCTTGATGCAAGGGCACACAACATAGTTCACACCACATTCTTGTTTCACTCCGTTTGCCTTTGCACAAACAGACCCGACACTTTCGTTGTGGTCTGGCTTTGCTGGTCCGTGGAAAATAGGCGAGCTTGTGTTTGTCCACTGGGGTTTGTGTGAAAATAATTGTCTGGGAAGTGATTGCTGGCATCCGCGATGTGCTGCAGAAGCTCATCCGTGAGAAACAGCTGCAGGAAATCAGCTGGCTCCTCAGACTCCAAATGGGCAGCGGCATTCAGTGGTCCAGGGGTTGCTGTAAAGTCGATTTTCCTCGGTTGCCATCCAGTGTGACGCCATCCGGAACCACTGCTTCCTGATGCACAACCTGTAAATTACAGAAATACAAACAATTGGAAATATATATTTATTGCTGCATTTTATTGCTGGCGTGTGAAGTTTCATATTATAATTTACCTTTCTTTACACCAACAAGACGAGGAGGAACTTTCTTGCCGCGGGATGCACAATCTGTGAATTTTAGAAAGTATGCATGATTACCACACCATTCAGTATTGTTGTTTCCTCGTCGGGGAGGAGATGCGCTCGCGCGTAACTGCACATTTACGCGACATTTTCTGCCCGCAAGATGCATGATATGTACAATAAAAGCATGAGGGCTAAAACCACATGTTCAATGGTAACTTGCGAGCGTTTACTTCCTCGTCGGCGAGGACTTACGCTCGCGTGTAATTGTGCAATAGGCGCCCGGACGAGAAAGTCAGCGAGCAAGCTTGCGTCTAACTGCACATTTACGCGACATTTTCTGCCCGCAAGATGCATGATATGTACAATAAAAGCATGAGGGCTAAAACCACATGTTTAATGGTAACTTGCGAGCGTTTACTTCCTCGTCGGCGAGGACTTACGCTCGCGTGTAATTGTGCAATAGAGGCGGCCGGATGAGGAAGTCAGCGAGCAAGCTCGCGTCTAACTGCACATTTACGCGACATTTTCTGCCCGCAAGATGCATGATATGTACAATAAAAGCATGAGGGGTAAAACCACATGTTCAATGGTAACTTGCGAGCGCTTACCTCCTCGTTCGGGGGGATCTGGTGAGGACTCTCAGCTGCTTTGGCTATTGTCCGAAGGCAGGCGATGCAGGCCGCAAGGCACGCGCACCCTCTTTAGACGCCGTTTTGTTGTGACGACGACGAAGCGTCATCCTCTCAACCAAAGCGTCTCCATCGCCTTGATGCTTTTAGGAAGCTTTTTTTTAAAAAAAAAGCATTCCTCGATCGTCATTTGCTTGGAGGATTTCATTGCTAACGCTACTAATGCGACTGCTGCTAGTGCTGCCGATGCTGCTGCTACCCACGCTGCTCTCCACACTTATAAGTCTACCCCAGGATCCCGCCCCCCCATTTGTACCTCTGGCGCAGATTCAAGGCGGATCTTTTGCACCTCTGCCCCCTGCTGGGTGATTTTTACATGATTCACAATGCGGACAAGGCTGATTCTCAGTCAGAGGTTGCATCAGACCCTTATGTACACTATGACGTAAAAAAGACAGGAAACGTACTTATACGTCTTTGGTAGAGGGCGCCATTGCATTAAAAGACGTCTTTGTACGTCTAAGGGAGTAAATGAGTTGAACAAAGTACAGGGTCCTTCACCTGACTACAGATGATCTTCTGGGGACTTTATTTGGTTTTAATCACTTTTGGGGTCTGTATCTATGCACACTCCCTGGTTTTGCTACCTTCCCGGGTACCACATACACACTGCTTAGTTTCTCTGCCTTCGTGGGTACCACATACATATTGCTTGGTTTCTCTGCCTTCCTGGGTACGACATACACACTGCCTGGTTTTGCTACCTTCCTGGGTACCAGTCACACAAACGTCAGACGACTCAGCACATACCGACTGTCTCAGCACTACACACTTTCACTCCAAGGCAGTGCTGTGAACCAACTTACTGACAAGAGGTAGTATTTAGAATTTTAAAAAGTGCTTGAAAGGTTTTGTTCATGTAAAACCAACAGATTATGACATTATTATTATTATTTAAATCAGTATTAAACAGCATCAGCATAGGTTAAAGATATTATACAGACTATATACGATAAAAAAATACTAAACCACCCTTGCTTTTCCGTCATTTCTTGTATAAGTTAACACACAGATGTATAACATTTGTTTATACAAATATAACGATTAAAAAGTAGCTGATTAGAGTTTTAATTTTGTATTCATTAATCTGTAATAAAAATGGACATATTTTGGTTAATAAAATTAACAAGAAATAAAAGTAAAGGGTGTTCTAATACTTTTTTCAAGATTGTCCTAACATACATTTACTGTTTACAGTATATGTCTTCGGAAGAAGCGCAGCATTAGATTTTTTTTTTGTTCTCTCTCTTTGACTTCTGAATTTGAATTTCTGTCACAGATGTGCTTGAATTCTATTTTGGATGATTTGTGTTAAACTGCACAAATATTTGAAGAGCCATAGAATTCAAGAATCACACCAGTGCTGCTACTCCTCCGAACGGGTGAACGCCCTTGATTAACAACCTGCGTTGAGGTGGCTTTTGAGATTCGTGGTGTGGGAGAAAAATCTCTGAAGGCATTCTTAGACTTCAAGAGAGGGTCCACAATTTTCAAAGATTCACTTCCGTCTGAATCAGAGGCCTCACTTGTATCCGGAATATATTCATCTCCACCGTCATCTGAGTTGGAGTAATAATGCTTCTCCATTCCAAAGTCAGCCTGTTTTTTTAATCTAAAAAACAACAACAACAACGAAATATAAAGGATAGAAGGCAGGAGACCAATAAAATATATGCAATTTGCTTGTAAGATTCCCTGAAATCTATATGGGTTGTTTACCTGTATACTTTTGGTCCTCCTGAGCCTTGGGATAGTAATATGGTCTGGGTCTGAGGCACAAAGTTCAGGGGCAGGATTTGACAATGATTCGTCAGAATCTGTGTCGTTATTCCAAGGAAGATTCAGCCCATATTTTTTGTCCAAGGGAGGAGACTGGGTTGCATCAGAGTCCAAGAGAAAATTGAGAACCCATTAAATACTTAATCCCCAGAGGAATCTGCACAGAAAAAGGTCTTAATTCTATTTGAAAAAAAAAAAAAACTAAAATATTGATGAATGATATTATGACAAAATAATGTCATAAAATTAGAATGATTTTAGGAAATTATTTGCAAAACCAAAACATTGTGGTACGATAATAATGCATATAATTATTCTACGCAGCTATATTTAACAAAAACACTTAATTGACCGTAACAAAAAGCTCCCGGGAGGAAAACTACATTAAATGTTTTTTTAACAGGGCAGTGAAAATATTGGAAAATAAAAAAAATAATGAATAAAATAATACGAAAAAAGAATTCAATGTGTATCGATGGACCCATATGAAATACTTATATCGCTATGTACTTATCAGCCATATCGCCCAGCCCAATATGTAACTGCAACTTCAAAACCTCGGGCCATAACAGGATTGTAACATGGGATGCATATCTTCATTCCTAAATTTGTAGATCCCGAGGAGGCTGCTCAATGGTCCTGGTAATGTAAACCTCAACCAATTCGGTCACAGCCAATGTTCTCCATCCTTGTTAAGAAGTTTTGAAATGATTTAATAGATATACTATTGCAAACTATACCAGAATTTTATACATTTTAAACTTTTGATCACAATTTTACCTATTTTCTAAAAATCTGAAGAATCCACATGCCAAATCACCTGCTGTGGACACATAGGTTCTGTTCTGACAGATAATTCAGTTACAGGTTGTGTACTTAAAGCCAATAAGAGGGCAATGCAGCAGTCGACAGCCTGACGAAAGCTTAAGTCTCCCAATGAGAGAACTGTAGTGGCTGGTAGGTTCTTAGATTGTAACATAGTAAAGACATACACTACGCATAACTGTATATCATATGATGATGAGGGAAAATATTATTAGCTACGATTTATGTCCAGATATATTAGAAAACTTGTCCAACCAGCACAGGTCTATCTAACTGTAATTTTAACATCTCAAGACACGACAGGATGACCACATGATACGCATACCTCCTTTTCAGAGTCTGTCAAACCTTGAGAAGGCTGCTTCGATGTTCTGGTGGCATCAACCTCAGCCGATTCAGTCATTGTCGGTTGTCCTCCATCCTAATGAACAAGTTGAATATTAATTTAATGAATTAAAAAAAAGAAAATGGATCAGAATTTTACACATTTTAACGAACAAGTTCACGAATGAAACAAAACCAATTACTTTAGCGCATGACAATTAATCTTCAGTAGAGATATGTTGTGACTGATATTTCAGTCACAGGTTGTCTTTTGAACGCCACCAGGGCCGCAATGGAGTACAGGACAGCCAAAAGTCTTCTTGTCGGACAGCTGTAGTGGCTGGTAGGTTCTAAGATTATAACATAGTAAAGGCACATACAACTCCTAACTGTATTTCATATGATAATGAAGGAAAAGATGATTAGCTATGATTTATGTCAACAATAAAAATGGCTCTACGGGGTCCCCACGAACGCAAACCTGACAGTTGGGTGTCAGATGGCCAACATACCTGACTCGCAATTCAACTCAACTGGACCCCACAACACAAGAAAAAGCTGAGTGAGCCTCAAACCAGACATACACATTCACTGACAAATATCCTGTGACACCAGATATATTAGAAGTCTTGTCTAATCAGCACACGTCTATCTAACTGCAATTTTAACATCTCGAGACACGACAGGATGAGCACACGATACGCATACCTCCATTTCTGAGTCTGTAAAGCCTGGAGGAGGCTGCTTCGATGTTTTAGTAGCATCATAAATTTATTGAATTAATTATATTTGAGGTTGGATTAGATTTTTACACATTTTAAGCCTTAGCCACCCAAAACAAAACATAAGCTCATGAATGAAATAAAACTAATTAATTTCGCCCATGCCAATTAATCTTCTGTAGACACGTGTTGTGACCAGTGTTGTTTTTGGCAGGCATTTTAGATTTTGTCCAAGTCATTTGGACAAAGTGCTGATTTGTTTACATCACATTTAGTCATCCCAATTCGTTATAGTTTTAGTCCAGTTTTAGTCAACGAAAACTAAAAAAAGGGTTTTAGTCCAGTTTTAATCGACGGAAACGCAAAAAAAGTTTTACCCTAGTTTTCGTCAATTTATTCACAAAGGTTTTAGTCCAAGCGGCACGGTGGCCCAACTGGTTAGCATGATGGCCTCACAATATTGAGGTCGTAGGTACGATTCTGGCTCCGGCCTTCCTGCGTGGGTTTCCTCTGGGTAATCCGGTTTCCTCCCATATTCTTAAAACATGCATGGCAAGTTGCTTGGACACTCTAATTGCCCCGAGGCATGAGTGTGAGCGTGGATGGTTGTTCGTCTATGCATGTCCTGCGATTGGCTGGACACCAATTCAGGGTGTACCTCGCCTACTGCCGAAGACAGCTGGGATAGGCTCCAACACCCCCCGCGACCCTAGTGAGGAGAAGCGGTACAGATAACGGATGGATGGATGGATGGATGGGTTTAAGTCCATTTGAGTTAAAACAAGGCATTCAAGGTTTCCACCCAATAACAAAGACTTTTGGATGGACTACTAAGGATTCTTCATTACAAACAGAAAAAAGTGGCAACAGTGGAATCAATACTCACTACTCCAAAATAAGCAGAGAAGCAAAACATTTTGTTGGGCAACTGTTGTGGCTTTATTTCACTAAAAGCAACATAAAATAATTTATGAACCACATGCTAACAATTTTGTCTAGTCAACGAAAAAAATTCATGTACATCACGTCATGTTTTCGTCATAAAAGAACCTCGTATAGCTTGTCATCGTCATTAAAAAAGGGGCGTTAACGAAGTATTTTCGTCATAGTCATCAGTGACGAAAACAACACTGGTTGTGACTGATATTTCAGTCCCAGGTTGTCTCCTGAACACCACCAATTGGGCAAGGGAGCGCAGGAAAGCCTGGGGTCTTCTATTTTTACAGTATAGAAAGGCTAAATATCAAATTGAAACAGTGTTTTATATCATGAATATACAGGGTTGGTGCTGGTTCTGGTAGGGAAACCACAACATAAAGATGTCCTTAATTAGTCCCACAATGGGGATATTTGCAATATGGCATATGATGGCCTAACAGGGCCACCGCCCAGAAAGGAGTAACGCAGAACTTTGTAATACTGTCACTCCCTGACCAGTTCGTTGTTCCTGCAGAGCCAAACTTTGACTCAGACCCACAAATTTGAATTACAGATAGTGGACAATGGAGAACTCCCCCAGTCAGTCATCATGTTCAACTTCCATAGAAACTTCACATACATTTATTAGATTGCCAAACTAATTGGAAACTACATCACCAGAACACCACAAGTGGGCTCTGTTATTGTACTTAAAGATGCATCTTACAAACCTGTGTTCTCCAAGGCCAGCTGGTCCATAGTCTTAAGTTATTTCTTCGCCAACATCAATGTCTCGGAGCGCAAACAGACAGAGGTGTGGTCTGTCCTCTGTTGTCATCTTCTTCATTTTACAGTTGGGGTGCATGTGGTCATCATTAACCAGTCTTCCCAGACTGCCATCTTCTTGAGCTGCATCAACACTTAAAATAGATTAAAAAAAACAAAAACAATTATTCAATCAATGTCAGAAATTAATCTTTGAGACAATCTTGTGTACACAAAACATAAAAATAGGAAATCCACAATTTTTAAATCTAAATCAAATCATACAAGAAATTTCTATTGGAATCAGACCCTATTAACAGCTTGTCTTTGAGACTTCATGATCTATATTTTCATTTGTACAGATTCAACGCATGAATAAAAGTAATTATACATTTTTGCTTAGAGAATGATTTTTCCCCTAACACTTATGGGATGAGTATGTGTTTATTTTTTTAAATAAAAACAAAAATAAGATAACATCTCAATCTTTGCCTCACCTCCAAGTTTTTTCTTGCCGGCGGAAGTCAAACAAAAAGACAGTGCCTCTTCCATCCATCTTCCTGCGTTGAGATTCATCAGAATCTATCAATTTTCCTCTGTACTCCATAATAAAGAATAAAGTCGTCTTTCCTGAAAGGGGCCTTGGTAAATACTCCTCGACCTAGTTAACAGGGAAATCAAGTTAGCTTCGTCATATTTTTAAGCACACAAATAAGGAGTCATCATATTCATTTGGGCCACTATACTAATGTAGGGTGGTTTGAAACATTGCTTCTTGTGAGGGATAGAGCAGAGCCCTTCTTTATGATTTTAAAGGAACAGACCAGCCAAAATTCATTTTCCAGCATTGCATTAGCCAGTATGTATTAGGACTGAAAGTACAAATGTCAATTGCACCTGGTTACGTAAAAAAAAAAACTTTAAGATTATTTAGTTTCAAAACAATGACATACACTGTACACAGTCATATTGGATCGCGTCACGTGATCTCTGTGACGTATTACGTGCTTTACACTAGACTATCAATATCGGACTTGTTCACCGGTCTATTGTGGTATAAAAATGCCGGAGGGCGTCATCAAGTACAGCCTTAATTTAGATAGAACTCCTACCATCAGGTTTCACACTCACTGAAATAACTTGAAACTGACAAAAGTGGCAAAAGAAAAGGTCAAGACACTCTTAATGTAAAATAACCACTTAAAAAACGATGTCAGCTTGGTTATCAGAAAACAATAATATATCTTAGCAAAAGCGTTAACATCATACCTTTAAATTAGTTTATATACTTCGCTTCTAACTCTGCAGTCTTGTCCAGACCCTTGACTGCATGTTCAATAGTATCCTGCTTTGGGGACTTCCTGCATCTCAGGGAAGGCATTGTTTATTCTATAAAGAAAAAAGACAGTATTGTGTTGAGAATTATTAATACTATGGGCTAAATGGAGTTTTAACAATATCAGTGTAAGAAAAATAAATTATAAATTAAAAAAATATCAATTCCTCCATCCCAATTAACGATTTCAACCATAATAGTTTATATTGAAGTTTAAACAACAGACACAGACAGATTTATGCAGTGCGACTACAAAAATCTTACCAAAATTGCATTCACAGTAACCTTTGCTTTAAGAATCATGTAATTAACCAGTGAACATCGTGTCTTACACAAAAATTAATGACAGAAATTATCATGGTACTTGCATTCTGTGGTTCTATAACAAAAGTGCAAGCTGTTAGCTCCGCAAAGCTAACGCAACAAGCTAGCGTCCCTCGTGCTCACATTCAATGCAAACCTGACCACCGGATGACAATACGCGTCGGTTTAGTTCTTTAAATGAGTAAAAGCACCATGACGTTTTATAATTATTCAATGCTTAACTGGAGCTCGTCAATTATGTCGATGTAGGAGCACATGTTTGCTAGGCCAGTGTTGTAGGCCCACATCCATGGTGCTACTTTGTATAGTGTTTTCCACACAACTATCTCTAACTATGAACAAATGCACTCGACGCATGTTTTGAAAAAAACCCAACGAAAAACACTTACCTCTCCGTTTCAACAGCAGTTCGAACTTCGAAGTGGTGATATTCTCCAGCGTTAAGCACCTGCTCGAACTGCGAATAGGTCAAATTCAACAGCGTCTTTTTTCTGTCTTAATAAGGACGCGATGAGAGGAGGAGCGCTTGCCTTTTCGTCAGCACGCCCCGCGCGGGTGGTGCTGCTTTATCACTCTCTATCTGTGCCCGCCCGCCGGCACGTCGATAGAAAAATAATATTCCTTCAAACATTACTTTCATCTTCTTAACGTTTTGTAGTGAATTTAACAGGTTCACCACTTTTTTCAAATACACCAATGGAAAACAGGTCTTAATTGAGGAAACATACAAAGAGCGTCTCACAAACACCTTATGATGAGCAATGTAATTTGATCACGTTTTTTGTCACTGCCTGGACGTTGGGTTCACTGGCCTGGTGGCAGTGGCTTGTAGACACTGTCACTGAGTGGGAACGGATCTCAAGGTGGGTCAAACTAACCCAAGCAGTGGATCGGTCCGTTTTTTAAATTTATTAATTTTTTTATTTTATGTATTTATTTATTATTTAATACAAGGGCTTCGGCTCACTACCAGTGGGCGGGACCAAAGAATTTGGGTTTCCTTTGAGCTAGGAGGCAGTCAAAGGCAGTCCAATCCCCGGCAACATAAAGCGCCTAGCTCTGGGGACATGGAATGTCATTTCTCTGGTAGGGAATGAACCCGAGCTGGTGTGTGACGAGACCAGTGGTTCTCAATTATTTCCTGTCATGCCCCCCCTACCAAGAAGAAAACAATTCACACCCCCCCACCACAATTTTCTTTTACATTTCGTACTAATGTACATGTTCTTTGCATATTAATGTTAGATTGTCAATAAAATATCTTACCTTAACAAAGCTAAATTGATAAAAATAAAATATCATTTTGAGAACGACTATTGTGAGGATCTCGAAACTCAGTACTCTGTGGTGCTAATATTGATGAGATGATAAATATGTTGAAGCCACAGAACAAAAAGATTAGATATTGTTTGGAAATTAATGACGTACATAAAGGAATATCAGCCTTGATTGGAGTACATTACTGCATTTAAATTTTTAATAAAAATGAAACAATTATTGATGTTATGACCACTATGAAGAATTTAAAAAACAATATATAGGGATAATTATAGTTTTCATTTTGTTATGTGTAGTCTGTTCATGTTGCATTATTTTTATGACAAAGACGATGGTTAATCGTAGGTTTGTTGCCCAAATGTACCATTACAACCTGATTAATGTTGAGAATGACGAACTCAAACTGGACACTGAAACGTAAAAACACATGGACTTCTTGCCCCTGTCCTCACACGTGCACACACACACACACCATACACGAAGATCCGGGAGGTAAGGACGGCTGTCCTACAGGATGCGGATGGAAGAACAACTGCAGCGGAACAATGCCAGGGATGTCTGGAGGGGCCTGAAGACCATCTCAGGCCACGGACAAGCAGGTAAGACCCAGAAGGGGGGGGGGCTTCAGTGGGCAAATGAGTTGAACCTATTTTTCAATAGGTTTGATCAAATGTCTGACCCCGCTCAGGCTTCCCTGATGCAGCCCCCACCCACCCCTCCTGCCACTGCGAACAAGACCCTCTCTCCCCCTCTCTCGCCCCTCTCTCTCTCCACAGGCTCCAGTTCCCAGCCTCATCAGACAACCACCACTTCCTCCTGCTCAGCCTTGTTCCTCACAACATCTCAGGTGAAGAACCAGCTGAGGAAGATGAAGGCGAGGAAGGCGGCAGGCCCAGATGGGACCAGCTCCCAGCTCCTCAAATCCTGCGCAGACCAGCTGTGTGGAATCGTCCAGCACATGTTCAACCTGAGCTTGAAGCTGGGCAGAGTCCCCCAGCTGTGGAAAACATCCTGCCTGGTTCCGGTTCCAAAGACACCCCATCCGAAGGAGCTCAACAACTTCAGACCAGTGGCGCTGACGTCTCATCTGATGAAGACCCTGGAGAGACTGGTCCTCGTCCATCTGCGCCCCCTGGTCAGCTCCTCAATGGACCCACTCCAATTTGCATACCAGCCTGGCATCAGTGTGGATGATGCCATCATCTACCTGCTCCACACTTCACTCTTCCACCTGGAGAAGGCGGGGGGCACGGTGAGGATCATGTTCTTTGATTTCTCAAGTGCTTTCAACACCATCCAGCCCGCCTTATTGGGAGACAAGCTGGAGCAGGCGGGAGTGGCCCACCACCTCATCACATGGATTCACAACTACCTCACAAACCGGCCACAGTACGTGAGAACACAGGACTGTGTGTCTGACGTGCTCCTCTGCAGCACGGGAGCGCCGCAGGGAACTGTGCTGGCTCCCTTCCTGTTCACCCTCTACACCTCGGACTACAAATACAATTCCACAACCTGTCACCTGCAGAAGTTCTCTGATGACTCTGCGATTGTCGGCCTCATCACTGACGATGACGATCGGGAGTACAGAGGGGTTACGCAGGGGTTCGTGGACTGGTGTCAGCAGAACCGCCTCCAAATCAACGCTGGGAAATCCAAAGAGCTGGTGGTGGATTTCCGCAAGCGTCGGCACTCTCCACCTGCACCAGTGAATATCCAGGGAACAGACGTTGAGAGGGTCTCAACTTACAAGTACCTGGGTGTTCATCTGAACAATAAACTGGACTGGAGCGACAACACAGACGCTCTCTATAGGAAGGGTCAGAGCAGACTCTTCCTACTCAGGCGGCTGAGGTCCTTTGGCGTTCGGGGAACACTCCTCAGGAACTTCTATGACTCGGTGGTTTCATCAGTCATCTTCTATGGAGTGGTCTCCTGGGCAGGAGGCATCTCGGGCCGAGACAAAAAGAGACTGGACAAACTGGTGAGGAGGGCCAGCTCTGTCCTGGGCTGCTCCCTGGACTCTGTGGACTCAGTGGGGGGCAGAAGGATGACGGCAAAACTGTCATCAATGCTGGACAAACCAGCCCACCCATTCAATGACACTCTGAGAACACTTTACAGCTCCTTCAGTGACAGACTTTTACACCCTCGCTGTACCAAAGAGAGATTTCGCCGCTCCTTCCTGCCAACTGCTGTCAGACTTTTTAACAAGAACATTGGGTCAGGCCTACAAACGGGAGGGCATTAGTGCAATTGTGCAGTCCTAGGATGCAATATTAACTACTACTGTACTTTCAGCCAAGGGTGTACTTAAATATTGACCAATGATGTATTTTGTTTACCATTACAGTATTCTTATTACAATACTTCTATCACTGTAGTATTTCTACCACTGCAGGATGTTCACTATTACAGTACTTTTATCATTGCAGTACTTTTATCATTGCAGTATTTTTCTATCATTGCGGTACTTTTACTATTACAGTACTTTTACCATTGCAGTACTTTTACCATTGCAGTACTTTCATCATTGCAGTATTTTTCTATCGTTGCAGTACTTTTACTATTACAGTACTTTTACCATTGCAGTATTTTCTATCATGCAGTACTTTTCTATCATTTCAGTACTCTTACCATTACAGTACTTTTATCATTGCAATATTTTTATGATTGCAGTATTTTCAATCATTCAGTAGTTTTTATCATTACAGCGTTTCCCCCTCCGTATAATGGACAAACATTAGGAGTGTTTCCTTACACTTAGATACGTTTATACTGTGTATATTTGCATGCTTTTTCTGAATGTCTGCTGCTAATGTTATACATTAACGGCTACATTACGCCGCCGACTCAGTGTGATCTATATCTTTGCTGCTGTAACACCTCAAATTTCCCCATTGTGGGACTAATAAAGGACATCTTATCTTATCTTATCTTATCTTATCTCTCCTACAACGAGGCAAGGGCCTCCACCAAGTCACCCCAGGGACAAGTTTTATTCCCTGATGGTCATCAAATTATGAGGATCTCATTCTACGCTGGAAGGGAGGAGGGGAATTTTTCCCTAATGTGAGGTTTTCGCTCCTCCACTGATGATCACACTGTTGTATGATTTCATTATGATGATCTGTCTTAAAGCCGTAAGGACATGATTTTTAAATCCACAACAGGGGGGAAATGTAAGATGGGCTGAGGATAGGTAATCAGTTTGTGTATTCATAATCATGTTTTTATACACTCATTAATGTTGAACACACACAGAGACACTTACTTGTTATTTTAACACACACACACACAGACACCGTATCCTGAAGATGTGTTTAGTTAAACTGACCTTGGGTTATGATTTTCTGCCTGCTGGAGTCCCTGGTGATTAGTTATTGATGCTTTAGTTAAACTGACCTTTATACCGTGAGTTATTGATGTTTTCTGTCTCTTGGTGATTAGTTGTTGATGCTTTTCTGTCTTCTGGTGATTAGTTATTGATGAGTTAGTTTCAATAAAAAGGCAGAACGGAGGGTGAGAGTCAGAGGGTGTGCGGGATTGAACTGGCAAGACGGCTGTTTCACCTCCTGGCTCCCTCTCCCATTCTGAATGGCACAAAACGAAAACTTTAGTAAGTTATTTCAGTCTAAAAAAGGCGTCAGGGCATTTTTAAACCGGACAGTAAGTCGCCACTGTCTTGGTTCCTTTTTGTGCCTTGACCCATACCGGAATTATTGAAAGGATGCAGTCCTATTTACAGGCCCAAGTGACACCCCAGGTTTCTGTTGTTTGTACGAGGGCGCTTAATAGGTACTGCTATTCACAATCGTCTTAGGCTGTTTCTTTGCAGAAGTTTATGGACAATGTGTAGTGCTGTAGGATGCAGTCTAGAGCATTCTTGACATTGAAGCTTTTGTTTCCAGCAACTGCTAATGCGACCGTGCATCAAACATGCAAAACACAGACCCTTGCTCCTCAAGAAGTCAATCTTATCCTTGTGATGCTTTCTCCTAAATTCCTTACCAATTGTGAGACTGTGTTGCTCTCCATTACAATTAGCACATGGTTTGGCAATAGCATCCACTGAAACAGGTTCTGCCTTTGGCGTGGTGGTTTTGTTGTTTTCCATCTTGGCGGGCACAATGACTGTTGTGAAGACTTTCTTTGATTTTGTTGTTTCTGTGTGTTGTGATTTTGTTTTCTGTTTTATAGAAATCTTTCGTGCTTGTCAACAAAGTCAACAAAATCCTTAAACTTCACTCTTCTATTTGTTCTTTCTTGGAGATTGCAGGCAAATTTTCTCCAAGATTCTATAAGTCTGTATGGAAGTTTGTTTGCCAATGCCTTTATATTAGCCATGTTGTCCAAGTCCTCCATGTAATTAACATCTGCCATTATGTTCGAACAGCCCATAAGGAATAATGTGAAAGACTGAAGTGCAACACCATCTTCAGACTTGATTGTTGGCCAATCCATGGCTTCCTTTAAATATGCTTCTGCTATCATGAAGTCATCACCATAAAACTCCTTCAAGATTTGTTTTGCTTTGGTATATCCTGTCAGAGGTTCCATATGGATGCAGCTCTTCACCAACTCATGTGGTTGTTCACTAGTATACTGCAGCTAAAATTGAAGATGATCACGGTTATCACTTGTACGGCCTTCAATCCCATGTTCAATGGCACCTATACAGGTTTTATAATGCAGAGGGTCGCCTGTAAAACGTAGGAATGGAAAGTTCGGGAAGAAGCGATGCTTTTTGACTCTTTGCTAAGTATTCTGCGACACTGGCTTGCTGTGAGATTGCGTGGCAAAGGCCATCAAGCACATGTCCCTGTTGTTCTCTACTTTCTGTCTGATGTGGAAATCTAGCCATTGGAATAGTCGAAGTGGGAGCATTTCAGGTCAACACTGCTTGTTGCTCTGATAGGCTGTGATGGTAATTGAATGTTTTTCTTTGTTTAAATTGTAACACACTCATCAGGAATGTGGATACCATCCTCCTGGGTATTTTCATATCTTCTCAAGACATCCAATTTAGCATCAGACTCAGGGAGTGCCGTTTGCATTGCATGCATTTCCTTCTTTGCTTTAATTGCAGCTTCTTCTTGCTCAAGTGCCAACCTTTGTTGTAAATCAGCAGCCTTTGCCTTTAAACATGCTCGTTCCATTTGAGCCTTTAATTTAATTGAAGACGTTGACAGAAGTGAGCTTCTGTCTGTTAGATTCTTTACTTCTACTTCTATGGGTGTAGTTAGTTGATGCAGATCTACTATCAGCAGGTGATATTTGTTTATTGCATCCTTCCTCTGCACGTTTCAAAACGTCCTTCTTCCATTGCTCACATTTCCATTAATTACATTTTTTGGATCAAACCAGTTATTTTGGTCATCGGCAAAATCCTCTTCAGTCTTTAAATTTTGCAGACCGGAATTGAGGTCCACAAATTCTTGCTCCATGCCGCTAAAGCAAACACGAACCTCAGTTTTTTACAGCGTCAACATTTGCATCATCCTCCATCAATTGTTCAATTTGACGTTGCATGGAGGTCAATTGAGCAAATTTGCAGCTGCGTGCCTGCATCCGTTTAGGCTTGTGATCTTCTACAGCTTTTCTCCGTCATTTTTAATGTCCGCTTTCCACTGTCTTGTTCCTCCATGTCAATCCACAATGAAGCAAACAAAAACGTCAAACTGACTGTAGCGTCTCAATTTGCAGGTCAGCCGAATGACGATCAAAGTTTTAAGCAGTTTACTCACGCACCTGTTACGTGCGCGTCCTTGTTAACTCGCGATGCTTGTCAAGTATGGACGCATGCTAACAGCTAGCAGCTCATTGTCCCGACTGGAAAGTTGCTCCTTAGCTGTGATGTGCCTAGGGTTACACTATCTATCATTAACAAACACAGCCAGCCCTCCTCTTTCCTCTTACCGCTTTCCAGTGTCCTGTCCGCAAGTAGTATTTGGAAGCCGTCAAATTCCACAACGGTGTCCGGCGTTAGCTCTGTTAGCCATGAATCCGTGAACATCAGCAAGCTAGCTCATTGGAAGTTCCTCTCGTGCCGCGTTAGCGCTGTTAGCTCGTCCATTTTCTTGGGAAGGTATCTAACATTTCCCATAAAAACGGACGGGAGGACGGGGTGGTCACGCCTCCTCTTTGCCTGGCGTTTCGCCCCCGCGCGACATCCCCCGTCTCTTCCTCCTCAACTCGTGGGGGATATCGGGTCTCGCTCCGGGAGTCGGCACGGGGTTAGCACGAAGTGCTAACAGCTGATCTCTTGTGTAAACGATTGATCCGTAGCTCCCAGTGACATCTCCGGACACGATCACGCAAAAAACAGCCCTCAGCAGCAATAAAACCACCGCAATTTGGATGTCCATTGCTGCGATGAGGTAAAATAAATAAAACTGGGTAAAGGGAAAAACACGCGAAAAAGGCTCAAATAGTGAGCCGTGCTGCTCTAGCAGGTAGCCACTCGCGTGGCGACGGAACCGGAAAAACAAATGTGGTCCCATCAAAATCTGATTGGATATTTAAAAATAAAAGCGTGAAAATTTGCTTATTTGTCTGTCGTCACCAATGATTAAAAAAATTAAAATCATTACAAAATCCTCAAGCTATCGTGATACCAGACGAGTTCTGCGGGACACCAGACCACCCCAGTTGTCCACAAAAAGTGGTCACTTCAAAATTTGATGTGGCATTTCAAAATAAAAAAATCACCTGAAATATGCACTGTGATCAACACTGATTTAAAAGAAAAATCTTTAAAAAATATCCTCAAACTATCGTGATACCAAACCAGGACTGGGGATACTAGACCACACCAGCTGTCCACCAAAAGTGGTCACATCAAAATGTGATGTGGCACTTCAAAATAAAAGTAGCCTGAAATTCGCTTATTTCACGGTCATCACCACTGAGTTAAAAAAAAACATAGCTCGAGCTTTCGTGATACCAGACCAGTTTTGTGGGACACGAGACTACCCCAGCTGTCCATAAAAAGTGGTCCCATTGAAATCTAATTTGTAATTTCAAACTAAAAGTTGCCTGAAATCTGCACATTTCACTGTCATCATGCCTGACTTTAAAATTTCATTAAAAAATATCCTCTAGCTATGGTAATACCAAACCAGGTTTGGAGGACACTAGACAACACAGCTTTCCACCAAAAGTAGTCCCATCAAAATGTAAGGAGGCATTTTAAAATAAAAGAGCTGGAGCTGTCGTAATACCAGACTAGTTTTGTTGGACACTCGACGACCCCAGCTGTTCATCAAAAGTGGTCCCATCAAAATCTGGTGTAATTTCACAATAAAAAAAAAAACACCTGAAATATGCACATTTCATTGTCATCAACACTGATTTTAAAATAATCATTTCAAAATACCCTCGAGCTATCGTGATATCAGACCCATTTTGGGGGACACTAGACAACCCCAGTTGTCCATCAATTGCGGTCCCACCAAAATGTGATACGGCATTTCAAAATAAAAGTAGCCTGAAATCAGCATACATCACTGTTATCACGCCTGACTAAAATATCATGACAAAATATCCTCCAGCTATCATGATACCAGACCAGACATATTTCACTGTCATCACCATTGATTTTAAAAAATTAATTAAAAACTAGAGCTGCGAGCAGCTATAAAGGGCCCTCGCCACCCGGACAACGTTGGGGTACTGGCACGTTGGAAATGTGAAATATTTCCGAGAAATAACGTGAGGAATCTTCAAGAGGAATTTGCTTGTAGTTAAAGTTAGAGCAGCTTTTGTTTTCAAAGCCTCGTCAATGTTTGAAGTAAATTTGTTGGCAGGCACTACAGGTGCATCAAATCAAAGACTAATAGACTGAAAAACATTTTCTTTCCGAGAGCCATCACCATTCTGAACTCTCACACACATGCACACACACACGACCACCCTTACCTTGCTGAACAGCGACGTATTGTGTTGTATTTCTCCAATTTCATACTATTTTCCATCACAATATTTATTCTCTTATTTATCTAATTTATATATTTGATTAAATTATTGTTGTATTGCACTGGAGAGGGGAGCTCCCTAATCTTGTTGCACACTGTACAATGACAATAAAAGGATTTCGGATTCTGATAAATTTAGAATGGCCGACTTCCTGTTCAATTTAGCATACGGCTCCATGAGACTTTTTATTAGGTCTTGGCTTTCTACACACTTCATCAAATTTTCAGTTTGGTGAAACAGAGATATGGGGCTGTTTTTTTTTGTTGTTTTTTTTTTCTAGGGGGCGATAGCGAGCCATTTTTAAACAACTGTACGACAAAATAATAAAATATTGTGAATATTGAATCAACTCCCGGTTGGGTGGACGCTGGCACGTTTGGCTGCCACTGCTCACCGGTAACTCTCAGAAATTTTTTGGATCCGCTTGTTGTACCTGCTTTAGCAGTTTACAATCCCTCCAGTTACAGTGATTTTATTTATTATCTGTATGTTGAGCGATCCCGATTCTCATGAATGCCACCCACCGATTGCATAGTCGCTGACGCGTCTACTGTGGCTAAAGTTTAGCTTACCTATCAAAGTTAGCACCTTATGTACAGGGTAAGTTTGGGATTTTTTTAGAGCATGAGCAGGGGAGTTTTTAAGCATTTAGTCCATTGTGGTGAACCGCCCCCATTTAAGTAAATTCAAAATGGCCGACTTCCTGTAAAACCTAGCGCATGGCTCCAAGAGACTTTTTTGTAGGTCTTGGCCTTATACATACTCCATCGAATTTACAAAAAGTAGGTGAATCACTCAACCAGGGCTGATGTTTTTGAATATTTCTAGAGGGCCATGGCAAGCCATTTTAAAAAAGCTGCACATTCCATTCCGCAGGATTGCTATGGACATTGTGGGTCCTTTGACAAAAAGCAGTGGTGTAGTGTGTGACAACGCCACACGTTTCCCAGAGGCATTTCCATTGCGCACAATCACTGCTCCGGCAGTACTTTGTGCCTTGGTGCAACTCCTTTCCAGAGTTGGCATACCAGATGAGATTCTAACAGACCAGGGAACCAATTTCACTTCAAGGTTAATGCAACTGTTCAACAAACAACTGGGCATCTCCGCCATCAAAACCACTCCATACCACCCATAGACTGATGGACTAGTGGAAAGGTTCAATCAGACCTTAAAGAAGATGCTCCAGAAATTTGTGGATGATACTGGAAAAGACTGGGACCGGTGGCTGCCCTTTTTGCTGTTTGCCTATCGCGAAGTTCCTCAGGCGTCAACAGGTTTCTCTCCCTTTGAACTCTTGCATGCTTGGGAGGTTCAGGGGCCATTGGACTTGCTCCGAAAGGCCTAGGAGGCACCTTCCACCACGTGAAGTGATCGGGGGGTGGTGAAATTTGTGCTGGAAATGAGGGAGAGACTGGCCAGGTACCAGTAGGAGGCAGAGGTCAACCTGCGGGAGGCCCAGAAAAGCCAGAAGACCTGGTATGACCAGCAAGCTCGCCACCGGGAGTTTAAACCCGGCCAAAAAGTATTGCGGCTTCTCCCCACATGCAACAACAAGCTTTTAGTAAAGTGGCAGGGGCCATATGAGGTCACCCGGAAGATGGGTCCAGTGACCTATGAGATTTTCCATCCGGAGAAGAAAAAAAATAAACAAACTTATCATGTGAACCTCCTCAAAGAGTGGAAGGAGCGTTCAAACCAGGCTCCAAAGGAGGTCATACTCGCGCGGAAGGTGGAGGAGGACGACGACGACGACAAGGACGAGGACGACGACAATGATGATGATGATGATGATGATGACGAGGCAGAGCTGGAGTCCTCGACGACGACAGATGCGCCTGCACTGGCACGTCGGAAACCCAAGCAAGTCACAGAGATGTGCTTAATTTTCAAGACGGTGCCTTCTCTTTTTTCCGCCAGCCCAGGGAAGACGACGGTGGTAGAACACGTCATTCGTCTCAAAGAAGGATTACCAATTCGTCAGCGCCCCTACCGAGTTCCGCAACACTTGGTGGAGAGACTAACCAAGGAGCTCCAGGAAATGCTGAAGCTTGGAGTCATTGAGCCTTCCAAGTCGGAGTGGTGCAGTCCGGTGGTTATCATCTCCAAGAAAGATGTGTGCTGATTTAGAAAGAGAGTGAAAGACGTTTAAGAGAAGAAGCAGAAAGTACTTAATATGGAGATAAAGAAAGACGAAGAAACAGGAGCGAGAAAAAAAGGAGGAAATGCACCAGCCGAGGATCAAAGAGACAGTGACAGTGAAAAAGGAAGTCAGGGTGAGAGAGCTGAGGAGGAGGGCCAGCGAGAAAAGGAGCCGGGATTGCCTCAACAAGTGGACAACAGCGCCCTGGGAAGCCTGCCACAAGAGATGAATGCAAAGCGGCCTGCCAAACAATCACACCAATCCAAGATAATATGCGTAAATGGGCTGCGGGCCTCACGACCACCCCGTCAGCACCGATCTTCTACCAAGGACGTGGAAGAGGAAGAGGACACCTGCCAACAAAAGACGACGTCTGCTACAACTGTAGGAAACATGGCCACTTTGCTCGAAACTGCCGTCAACCACCCAGGAAAACCGATTACAATTTACACAGACAGAATCAAGTTTGATAAGAAATTTGTGATTTGTCAGGACCAGTCGTGAAAGCAACGGAGGATCACGTGACGTAAAAAACAAACAAAAAAAGCAAGTGGAGAAGCAGTTCTACATGAACGTGCGTTTTACTTATTAGGCCGTGATACACTGACACAATTGGACCTTAATATCAGAGTCAATAAGCAAGGGCGAATTCAAACAAACGTCAAAACTTTAAAAGGGCACATTATTATCGGTTGCTACATTTGGAAGAACAAAATAGGACGTCAATAAATTATTAGAAGTAGCTCACAATAGAGTCTGTTTGGGCGATGACGTGCAACACATGGTTAGTCTGCAAGGGACTATCAGATACAATGTATCAAAAGTAAGTGAAAACGCAACTATGGTTTCGTGCACCACCACATGCAACACTTGCACCATTCTCATGGAAAGACTCTCCCTGCTGGAGGGACGTGTCCGCCAGCTAGAGCAGAGTACTGTGGTAAGCGTAAATGTGGCGGACAGCACCGGTTAGCATTGGCCGTAAACGGCTTGCTAATCGCGTTGAGCCTGTTAAGACACAGAGCAGTTCCATTCCACCTCGGTCTCCTGGCTCCCGCACTTTAGTGAAAGGTGACTCCATTACTCGATACATTAAGCTTGAAAATCCAACCACAGAATGTGTATTGCTGGGGCCAGAGCACCCGACATTGAAGCTAATCTTATGGAGCTAGCACACAAGAGACCTAGACACCAGCGCAGTGCAAACAACGCTAGCTATTCAGATATAGTAATACACGTCGGCTCCAATGACACTAGTGTTACTGCCGTTTCAATGATACGCTGGCTAAAGAAAGTTTTAACGCGCACTCACTCACCATGGGTTGAAGTTGCGATGACGTTCGCTCGGCTTCACTGGTCTTGATGTTGATGTGTAGTTATGTATGTCACGTCAAACAGTCAAGGGTTAGTCTTAATCGTAGTCATTTCAGTCCAGATGTCATGCCGTGAAGTCAAGTAAATCAAATAAATAAATCAATGGCTACGGTCTTCCAAACTTCAAATCAAAAACATCCGCGCATATGCGGTAATCAATACAATATACTATCTTCTATCTTCCAGTTTGTACATAAATAATGCGTCTTGAGTAAGTGCGGTTGAAAAACGGTATCCGACCAGCGTTCCCCCACCTGTCCTGCATTTGTTATTTATGGATGAACGCAACCAGTGCTGACGTCATCAATTGCCCTAGTGGTGGTGTTGCCATACTGCATTACTCAAAAGAAAACTGCTCCAACAACTAGGATGAAGCAATCAGAGATCACAAAGAAAAAACATAGCAAGGACTTGTGATCTCGCCAGAAAGATGAGTCTGAGTCGAGTAATTGTCTCTGGCCCCTTGCCTGCGAGAGGCAATGATGAGAAAGATGGGGGTGTAGCCCTCATTTCCGAATTTAATCTAAAACTTAGTCCTCGTCCTAGCAATTCCTTCAAAACATTTGAAGTTCTCATTATGCGATCCACGGCCGCACTGCCGTTTTATCTTGCCGTTTTTTACCGTCCCCCTGGCTCTTACTCAGGCTTTTTAGATGAATTTTCTGAATTTGTGGCTGATTTGGTAACTCATGCGGATAATATATCATGGGCGACTTCAACATTCATATGAATCTCCCGTCGGAACCACTTACCGTGGCGTTTCGGACAATAATTGATATGTTTGGTTTCATGCAAATAATAGATGAAGCAACGCATATAAATGGTAACACGTTAGATTTGGTATTAACCCGGGGCTTAGCATCCTCAAAAATAATTGTATTACCATATACTAGTGCTATAGCTGACCATTACTTAATCAAATTTGAAGTCTTGGCGCATTGCCATCGTTCTGACCATGATCAAAGCTATAGCAGCCGCAACATTAGCTCCTTAACCACCGCTGCGCTCTCTGAGCTACTCCCTTTAGTAACCGATTCGTTTCCTAATTATATTGGTACGATTGATGATCTTACAAACAACTTTAATGTCGCTCTGTTAAATGCGCCTGACTCCGTCGCACCTTTAAAAACTAAAACTTGTCCAAAGAGGCTGACTCCGTGGTTTTATGAGGAAACACGCATACTGAAACGATTCTTGTAGGAAGCTTGAGCGCAAATGGCGTGCGACCAAACTGGAGGTCTTCCGTCAGGCATGGTGCGCTAGTTTATACAAGGAAGCGCTCAATCTAGCCAAAACTAATTATTACTCTAGATTAATTGTTTTACATAAAAACAACCCTAAATATTTATTTGCTACTGTAGCAATGCTAACGCAACAGCAACCAACCTCGGATAGCTCTTCCTATTCAGCTCACGATTTCATGCAATTCTTTACTCAGAAGATTGAGTGTATTCGTGATGAGATTAAAGACACTGTTCTTACAATTCCGTTGAATTCCGTCATAAATGGTGTTAATAGGGACATTAGGGCTGATAACTGTCCGATAACCTTATCTCAATTTAAAAAAGTATCTCTTGAAAGCCAAACAAAATTGGTTAGTGGGGCAAAACCGACAACTTGTGTGCTCGATCCGCTTCCTGGCAAACTAATTAAAGAACTGTTTATGACCCTAGGACCGTCTGTCTTAAATATTATTAATCTATCACTTACCACGGGTATAGTACCAGCAGCTTTAGGACCGCCATTATGCGACCGCTACTTAAGCAACCAAACCTCGACCCAGAGAGTCTCAACAACTATAGACCGGTTTCAAATCTTCCGTTTATTGCAAAAATCTTGAAAAACTTAATGAATATATGACTAGTAATAATCAATTTGAACCTTTCCAATCAGGTTTTACCGAATGGAAGCTACGGAGGAGGAGGGCATGCTCGCGTCACAGTTAAGCCGAAGAGGAGCACCTTCCCCGGGCACGGGCGTTGTCAAGCGGCCCCTAAGTTTAACCGAATGGAAGCTCCGGAGGAGGAGGGCATGCTCGCGTCACAGTTAAGCCGAAGAGGAGCACCTCTTCCCCCCGGGCACGAGCGGAGCGCGAGGCTGTCAGTTATGAATGAATAAATGAATAAATAAATAAATGAAGAATGCCACCTTTCATTTCACTGGCATGATCCGTGCCTGTCATGCCGCGTGTGTTTTTGTTTTTTCAGCTGTGTGGGCGTTCCTCCAGCGATCGTCTCGCGCCATGCGGTCAGCTGCTGCGAGACGCTCACCAGCCCCGCACCGGATTCCCATTCACTCACTGATTACACTCACTACCACCTACACTGACTACCTGGCGTCGGATTGTTATCCTACTTGTGTCTGCGTTTGGAGAGTCCTGCTCAATCCTCCAGCTCTGCTGGAGGATCATAACATTCACAGGGCACACCGGACGGCGTACCAGAAGTTAAAAGTCGAAGTAATTAAATAAATACAAAAATAAGTAATTGAATAAATACAAAAATAATGGCTGGGGAATAAAAAAATAAGAAGTTTTAATAATAATTTTTTTTTGTTATAACATGAATTTCACTCTCTCTCTCTCTACCCGTATATATATATATATATATATATATATATAATTTAAGCATTTTTGAAGGTGCGCCGCTACTTCGCGGATTTTCAGTTTTCGCGGGTGGTCTCGGTCCCCATTAACCGCGATAACCGAGGGTTCACTGTATTACTCTTACTCGATCTTGGCGCCGCTTTTGACACTTGATCATAACATATTATTAAAACGCCTTGAAACTTGTGTTGGCATTTCAGGTTCAGCGCTTTCTTGGTTTAATTCGTATCTGTCGGAGAGGAGGCACCGTGTAATTCATGGCAATGCGACTTCTGATCTTTGTAAGATCACACGCGGAGTTCCGCAGGGATTGGTACTAGATGCTACCGCTTGGTGATATTATACGGAAATATAACATTAGTTTTCATTGTTATGCTGATGATACGCAATTATACATGCCGTTGGATATAACGAATCCGTGTGATTGCTATAAATTAGAGGCATGCCTTGCCGAAATTAAACTATGAATGTCTTTCAATTTTTTGCGTCTTAACTCAGATAAAACCGAGATGCTGATCATTGGACCAGCGCGTCATCGGTACCTTTTTCAAAGACACCACTATGAGTATCGATAAATTGCCCAAAAGGATTCAACAAGATCAATGTCTAAAGTCATTTTTGGCCAATTTTCAATCAGATTCGTTAAAAGGGCACCGTGCAGTACGTCAAAATGTAAAAAATTATAATTTTTGTCACCACTGGGTGGTGCAAGGTGGTCGCTGCTCAGGCCCTAATAATAATAATAATAATAATAATAATAAAAGTAATAATATTTTCTACAAAAACAATAGGGACCTCGCAGCCGTCGCAGCTCGGGCCCTAATAACAATTTCTACAAAAACAATAGGGACCTCGCCGCGGTCGCTGCTCGGGCCCCAATAATAATTTCTACACAAAGTCCATTGTGGTGACCCGCCCCCTTTTAAGTAAATTCAAAATGGCCGACTTCCTGTAAAACCTAGCTCATTGCTCCAAGAGACTATTTTGTAGGTCTTGGTCTTATACATACAGTGAACCCTCGCTACTTCGCGGTTCACCTTTCGCGGGTTCAGTGCTTCGCGGGTCTAAAAAATATTCGGGGGCATTGTAGTTTCGCCGAGCGACACAACGGGGCGCTGGAGCGGTTAGACGGCCGGCGTGCGCCGAAGAAGAGCGTGGGCGAAGAGGAGAGTGGACAAAGAAGAGCACGTTCCCCCGGACACGATCGGTGGCGACGTTTCGCGTGGTTCGGACCGTACCAGAGCTCCGGCCAGCGTGCGTGGCAGTTAAGCCGTAGAGGAGCACCTTCCCCGGGCACGGGCGGTTCCAAGCGGCCCCTAAGTTTAACCGAATGGAAGCTCCGGAGGAGGAGGGCATGCTCGCGTCACAGTAAGCCGAAGAGGAGCACCTTCCCCGGGCACGGGCGGTGCCAAGCGGCCCCTAAGTTTAACCGAATGGAAGCTCCGGGGGAGGAGGGCGGGCGTGTGTCACAGTTAAGCCAAATTGGAGCACCTCTTCTGCCCGGGCACGAGCGGAGCGCGAGGCTGTCAGTTATGAATGAATAAATGAATAAATAAATAAAGAATGCCACCTTTCATTTCACAGGGCACACCGGACGGCGTACCAGCAGGTAAAAGTCGGAGTAATTAAATAAATACAAAAAGAATGGCTGGGGAATAAAAAAATAATACGTTTTAATAATAATTAGGTTTTTTTGTTATAACATGAATTTCACTCTCTCTCTCCCCGTATATATATATATATATATATATATTTATTATATATATTGTATATTTTTTTTAAGCATTTTTGAAGGTGCGCCGCTACTTCGCGGATTTTGAGTTTTCGCGGGTGGTCTCGGTCCCCATTAACCGCGATAACCGAGGGTTCACTGTACTCCATAAAATTTACAAAAAGCGAGGTGAAACACTCAACCAGAGCTGCTTTTTTTAACATTTCTCGAGGGCCATGGCGAGCCATTTCAAAAAAGCTGCACAACTAACGTATAAAATATTGATAAATTTGCTCGGCCTGATGTGTGTGTAAAGTTTTACGAGTTGTCGTTCATATTTAGAACCTCATAATCAGCTTTGTTTTATTGCCGAACAGTGCAATGCCACTCCCACAACTTTTCACGAAAAAGGACGAATTTCGTATTGTGACATCCTCATGGCCGAAACAGTCATCCGAGCATATATGAGGGCGACCTTGTTGAGTTGCACGGAGAAAAACATCCAAGAAAATAACTTGTATTAGCTTTTACCAGTTGGTGGCGCTACTACTACGATGTAAAATAAGTTGGTAGATGTCTTCAGGGCTGAAGTATCCTCAAATGTGTACAACTTCGAGAAGATAGGATCATCTGAGTCATGTTGCCGGAGCTTTTGTTGCCACAGAGTACAATCGGACTTTTCAGCACCTTAATAGCCACGCCTTTTGCCAAAACGTCACAAAATTCGGCAGAGAGTAAGATCATTGTCTTGAGTCTTTTCTGACTAATTTTCAGTCGGATTCGTCAAAAGGGCACCGTGCAGTACGTGAAAATTAAAATAAAAACTAATTTTTGATTCCACTTGGCGGCACTGTGTGTATAACAAAATAATAACATTACGATGTCTTCAGGTCGGGACGTTTTATTTACAGGTGAAGGTTTGGATTTTTAGGAGCATGTGCAGGGGAGTTATTAAGCATTCATTTATTTGTATTAGGTTCATTTTGTCTTCTTATTATTGATATTTGACTGATTCATTAAAAGCAGACAATTATGTTTTAGGTAAATTTTTTACCTGACATCTTTCGGCGAGTCTTTCGCCTTCTTCAGAGTGTCGCATGATGGTGTCTTGAGCTGATGTTCCATGAGGGTGTGACTTACCTGTCAAAAAAATGAAAAAAATCAGAGCAGTAAAAGAACAAGCACAACATGAACATTACAAATCAGCAATCACTGACCACTGCAAAAGGGAAAACTACATCATGGACCGGGAGAAGGGCAGGGTCATCCGCACAGAAGAGAACAAACAACAGCGCTGGATCAGAGAGGCCATTGAGATCTGCAAGCGAGGCATAAAAACCATGAACAGAGACAAGGGAGCCTTCATCCTCTCTACCACCTGGACCAGCATCTTGGCGGAGTGAACGGACAGCGGGGGCGTGACTTGCCTTCATTCTTGTGACAGGTAAGTCACGCCCTCATGGAACATCAGCTGATAAAGACGGGTCACAAGACAGCATCATGTGACACTCTGAAGAAGGCGAAAGACTTTCGTATTGTGACATGCTCAAGGCCTAAACACTCATCCGAGCAAATATAAGGTAGATTTTGTTCACCTGCCCGGAGAAAAACATCAACGAAAATAATTTGTATTTGTTTTAACCAGTTGGTGGCGCTACCACTGCGATCAAAAATAAGTTGGCAGCCGTCTTCAGGGCCTGAATATCCTCAAATGTGAAAAATTTCGAGAAGATGGATCATCTGAATCATTTTGCAGGAACTTTTGTTGCCACGGAGAATAATCAGACTCTGCGGCACCGTAATAGCCACGCCCTTCGAAGGAAAGTCACAAAAATAGGGATAGAGTAAGATCAATGTCTTGAGTCTTTTCTAGCCAATTTTCAATCAGATTCGTTAAAAGGGCACCGTGCAGTAAGTCAAAATGTAAAAAATGATATTGATTGGCGCAAGGTGTATAACTGAATATAAACATATAGATGTCTTCAGGTACAGACTTTTTATATACATGTGAAGTTTTGGATTTTTAGCAGCATGTGCAGGAGAGTTATTAAGCATTTTGTCCATTGCGGCGAAGGAAATCTTAAGTGAAAACTTTGAAGCCCCGCCCCCGTCATATAGTATTTCGGAAACAAAAAATTTTAGCCCCAGTGTTTGTCCCAGGTCTTCAGATGCTACAGACAGAATTTTAAGGCAATCAGATGAAGCCTTTAGGATCAGGGTGCAAAAGAATGACCCCTGTAAACATGCAAAAAAGGGCAAAAGTCGGACTTTCAAAAATTCATAACTCACTTCCTGTTCATATTAGACGTTAAAATATCAAATTTTTCGCCATGCCCGATGAGACTGCCAAGTTTGGTGAGTTTTTGTGCATGTTTCGGGGGTCAAAAATGCGATCGAACAATCGGAAAAATAATAATAATAATAATTTCTACAAAAACAATAGGGACTTCGCAGCGGTCGCTGCTCAGGCCCTAATAATAATAATAATAAAAGTAATAATATTTTCTACAAAAACAATAGGGACCTCGCCGCGGTCGCTGCTCGGGCCCCAATAATAATTTCTACACAAAGTCCATTGTGGTGACCCGCCCCCTTTTAAGTAAATTCAAAATGGCCGACTTCCTGTAAAACCTAGCTCATTGCTCCAAGAGACTTTTTTGTAGGTCTTGGTCTTATACATACAGTGAACCCTCGCTACTTCGCGGTTCACCTTTCGCGGGTTCAGTGCTTCGCGGGTCTAAAAAATATTCGGGGGCATTGTAGTTTCGCCGAGCGTCACGACGGGGCGCTGGAGCGGTTAGACGGCCGGCGTGCGCCGAAGAAGAGCGTGGGCGAAGAGGAGAGTGGACGAAGAAGAGCACGTTCCCCCGGACACGATCGGTGGCGACGTTTCGCGCGGTTCGGACCGTACCAGAGCTCCGGCCGGCGTGCGTGGCAGTTAAGCCGTAGAGGAGCACCTTCCCCGGGCACGGGCGGTGCCAAGCGGCCCCTAAGTTTAACCGAATGGAAGCTCCGGAGGAGGAGGGCATGCTCGCGTCACAGTAAGCCGAAGAGGAGCACCTTCCCCGGGCACGGGCGGTTCCAAGCGGCCCCTAAGTTTAACCGAATGGAAGCTCCGCAGGAGGAGGGCATGCTCGCGTCACAGTAAGCCGAAGAGGAGCACCTTCCCCGGGCACGGGCGGTGCCAAGCGGCCCCTAAGTTTAACCGAATGGAAGCTCCGGGGGAGGAGGGCGGGCGTGTGTCACAGTTAAGCCAAATTGGAGCACCTCTTCTGCCCGGGCACGAGCGGAGCGCGAGGCTGTCAGTTATGAATGAATAAATGAATAAATAAATAAAGAATGCCACCTTTCATTTCACAGGGCACACCGGACGGCGTACCAGCAGGTAAAAGTCGGAGTAATTAAATAAATACAAAAAGAATGGCTGGGGAATAAAAAAATAATACGTTTTAATAATAATTTGTTTTTTTTGTTATAACATGAATTTCACTCTCTCTCTCCCCGTATATATATATATATATATATATATATATATATATATATATTTATTATATATATTGTATATTTTTTTTAAGCATTTTTGAAGGTGCGCCGCTACTTCGCGGATTTTCAGTTTTCGCGGGTGGTCTCGGTCCCCGTTAACCGCGATAACCGAGGGTTCACTGTACTCCATAAAATTTACAAAAAGCGAGGTGAAACACTCAACCAGAGCTGCTTTTTTTAACATTTCTCGAGGGCCATGGCGAGCCATTTCAAAAAAGCTGCACAACTAACGTATAAAATATTGATAAATTTGCTCGGCCTGATGTGTGTGTAAAGTTTTACGAGTTGTCGTTCATATTTAGAACCTCATAATCAGCTTTGTTTTATTGACGAACAGTGCAATGCCACTCCCACAACTTTTCATGAAAAAGGACGAATTTCGTATTGTGACATCCTCATGGCCGAAACAGTCATCCGAGCATATATGAGGGCGACCTTGTTGAGTTGCACGGAGAAAAACATCCAAGAAAATAACTTGTATTAGCTTTTACCAGTTGGTGGCGCTACTACTACGATGTAAAATAAGTTGGTAGATGTCTTCAGGGCTGAAGTATCCTCAAATGTGTACAACTTCGAGAAGATAGGATCATCTGAGTCATGTTGCCGGAGCTTTTGTTGCCACAGAGTACAATCAGACTTTTCAGCACCTTAATAGCCACGCCTTTTGCCAAAACGTCACAAAATTCGGCAGAGAGTAAGATCATTGTCTTGAGTCTTTTCTGACTCATTTTCAGTCGGATTCGTCAAAAGGGCACCGTGCAGTACGTGAAAATTAAAATAAAAACAAATTTTTGATTCCACTTGGCGGCACTGTGTGTATAACAAAATAATAACATTAAGATGTCTTCAGGTCGGGACGTTTTATTTACAGGTGAAGGTTTGGATTTTTAGGAGCATGTGCAGGGGAGTTATTAAGCATTCATTTATTTGTATTAGGTTCATTTTGTCTTCTTATTATTGATATTTGACTGATTCATTAAAAGCAGACAATTATGTTTTAGGTTAATTTTTTACCTGACATGTTTCGGCGAGTCTTTCGCCTTCTTCAGAGTGTCGCATGATGGTGTCTTGAGCTGATGTTCCATGAGGGTGTGACTTACCTGTCAAAAAAATGAAAAAAATCAGAGCAGTAAAAGAACAAGCACAACATGAACATTACAAATCAGCAATCACTGACCACTGCAAAAGGGAAAACCACATCATGGACCGGGAGAAGGGCAGGGTCATCCGCACAGAAGAGAACAAACAACAGCGCTGGATCAGAGAGGCCATTGAGATCTGCAAGCGAGGCATAAAAACCATGAACAGAGACAAGGGAGCCTTCATCCTCTCTACCACCTGGACCAGCATCTTGGCGGAGTGAACGGACAGCGGGGGGCGTGACTTGCCTTCATTCTTGTGACAGGTAAGTCACGCCCTCATGGAACATCAGCTGATAAAGACGGGTCACAAGACAGCATCATGTGACACTCTGAAGAAGGCGAAAGACTTTCGTATTGTGACATGCTCAAGGCCTAAACACTCATCCGAGCAAATATAAGGTAGATTTTGTTCACTTGCCCGGAGAAAAACATCAACAAAAATAATTTGTATTTGTTTTAACCAGTTGGTGGCACTACCACTGCGATCAAAAATAAGTTGGCAGCCGTCTTCAGGGCCTGAATATCCTCAAATGTGAAAGATTTCCAGAAGATGGATCATCTGAATCATTTTGCAGGAACTTTTGTTGCCACGGAGAATAATCAGAATCTGCGGCACCGTAATAGCCACGCCCTTTGAAGGAAAGTCATAAAAATAGGGATAGAGTAAGATCAATGTCTTGAGTCTTTTCTAGCCAATTTTCAATCGGATTCGTTAAAAGGGCACCGTGCAGTACGTCAAAATGTAAAAATTGATATTGATTGGCGCAAGGTGTATAACTGAATATAAACATATAGATGTCTTCAGGTACCGACTCTTTATGTACATGTGAAGTTTTGGATTTTTAGCAGCATGTGCAGGAGAGTTATTAAGCATTTTGTCCATTGCGGCGAAGGAAATCTTAAGTGAAAACTTTGAAGCCCCGCCCCCGTCATATAGTATTTCGGAAACAAAAAATTTTAGCCCCAGTGTTTGTCCCAGGTCTTAAGATGCTCCAGACAGAACTTTAAGGCAATCAGATGAAGCCTTTAGGATCAGGGTGCAAAAGAATGACCCCTGTAAACATGCAAAAAAGGGCAAAAGTCGGACTTTCAAAAATTCATAACTCACTTCCTGTTCATATTAGACGTTAAAAAATATAAAATTTTTCGCCATGCCCGATGAGACTGCCAAGTTTGGTGAGTTTTTGTGCATGTTTCGGGGGTCAAAAATGCGATCGAACAATCGGAAAAATAATAATAATAATAATTTCTACAAAAACAATAGGGACTTCGCAGCGGTCGCTGCTCAGGCCCTAATAATAATAATAATAAAAGTAATAATATTTTCTACAAAAACAATAGGGACCTCGCCGCGGTCGCTGCTCGGGCCCCAATAATAATTTCTACACAAAGTCCATTGTGGTGACCCGCCCCCTTTTAAGTAAATTCAAAATGGCCGACTTCCTGTAAAACCTAGCTCATTGCTCCAAGAGACTTTTTTGTAGGTCTTGGTCTTATACATACAGTGAACCCTCGCTACTTCGTGGTTCACCTGTCGCGGGTTCAGTGCTTCGCGGGTCTAAAAAATATTCGGGGGCATTGTAGTTTCGCCAAGCGGCACGACGGGGCGCTGGAGCGGTTAGACGGCCGGCGTGCGCCGAAGAAGAGCGTGGGCGAAGAGGAGAGTGGACGAAGAAGAGCACGTTCCCCCGGACACGATCGGTGGCGACGTTTCGCGCGGTTCGGACCGTACCAGAGCTCCGGCCGGCGTGTGTGGCAGTTAAGCCGTAGAGGAGCACCTTCCCCGGGCACGGGCGGTGCCAAGCGGCCCCTAAGTTTAACCGAATGGAAGCTCCGGAGGAGGAGGGCATGTTCGCGTCACAGTAAGCCGAAGAGGAGCACCTTCCTCGGGCACGGGCGGTTCCAAGCGGCCCCTAAGTTTAACCGAATGGAAGCTCCGGAGGAGGAGGGCATGCTCGCGTCACAGTAAGCCGAAGAGGAGCACCTTCCCCGGGCACGGGCGGTTCCAAGCGGCCCCTAAGTTTAACCGAATGGAAGCTCCGGAGGAGGAGGGCATGCTCGCGTCACAGTAAGCCGAAGAGGAGCACCTTCCCCGGGCACGGCGGTGCCAAGCGGCCCCTAAGTTTAACCGAATGGAAGCTCCGGGGGAGGAGGGCGGGCGTGTGTCACAGTTAAGCCGAATTGGAGCACCTCTTCTGCCCGGGCACGAGCGGAGCGCGAGGCTGTCAGTTATGAATGAATAAATGAATAAATAAATAAAGAATGCTACCTTTCATTTCACAGGGCACACCGGACGGCGTACCAGCAGGTAAAAGTCGGAGTAATTAAATAAATACAAAAAGAATGGCTGGGGAATAAAAAAATAATACGTTTTAATAATAATTTGTTTTTTTTGTTATAACATGAATTTCACTCTCTCTCTCCCCGTATATATATATATATATATATATATATATATATATATATATATATATATATATATATATATATTTATTATATATATTGTATATTTTTTTTAAGCATTTTTGAAGGTGCGCCGCTACTTCGCGGATTTTCAGTTTTCGCGGGTGGTCTCGGTCCCCATTAACCGCGATAACCGAGGGTTCACTGTACTCCATAAAATTTACAAAAAGCGAGGTGAAACACTCAACCAGAGCTGCTTTTTTTTAACATTTCTCGAGGGCCATGGCGAGCCATTTCAAAAAAGCTGCACAACTAACGTATAAAATATTGATAAATTTGCTCGGCCTGATGTGTGTGTAAAGTTTTACGAGTTGTCGTTCATATTTAGAACCTCATAATCAGCTTTGTTTTATTGCCGAACAGTGCAATGCCACTCCCACAACTTTTCACGAAAAAGGACGAATTTCGTATTGTGACATCCTCATGGCCGAAACAGTCATCCGAGCATATATGAGGGCGACCTTGTTGAGTTGCACGGAGAAAAACATCCAAGAAAATAACTTGTATTAGCTTTTACCAGTTGGTGGCGCTACTACTACGATGTAAAATAAGTTGGTAGATGTCTTCAGGGCTGAAGTATCCTCAAATGTGTACAACTTCGAGAAGATAGGATCATCTGAGTCATGTTGCCGGAGCTTTTGTTGCCACAGAGTACAATCGGACTTTTCAGCACCTTAATAGCCACGCCTTTTGCCAAAACGTCACAAAATTCGGCAGAGAGTAAGATCATTGTCTTGAGTCTTTTCTGACTAATTTTCAGTCGGATTCGTCAAAAGGGCACCGTGCAGTACGTGAAAATTAAAATAAAAACACATTTTTGATTCCACTTGGCGGCACTGTGTGTATAACAAAATAATAACATTAAGATGTCTTCAGGTCGGGACGTTTTATTTACAGGTGAAGGTTTGGATTTTTAGGAGCATGTGCAGGGGAGTTATTAAGCATTCATTTATTTGTATTAGGTTCATTTTGTCTTCTTATTATTGATATTTCACTGATTCATTAAAAGCAGACAATTATGTTTTAGGTTAATTTTTTACCTGACATGTTTCGGCGAGTCTTTCGCCTTCTTCAGAGTGTCGCATGATGGTGTCTTGAGCTGATGTTCCATGAGGGTGTGACTTACCTGTCAAAAAAATGAAAAAATCAGAGCAGTAAAAGAACAAGCACAACATGAACATTACAAATCAGCAATCACTGACCACTGCAAAAGGGAAAACCACATCATGGACCGGGAGAAGGGCAGGGTCATCCGCACAGAAGAGAACAAACAACAGCGCTGGATCAGAGAGGCCATTGAGATCTGCAAGCGAGGCATAAAAACCATGAACAGAGACAAGGGAGCCTTCATCCTCTCTACCACCTGGACCAGCATCTTGGCGGAGTGAACGGACAGCGGGGGGCGTGACTTGCCTTCATTCTTGTGACAGGTAAGTCACGCCCTCATGGAACATCAACTGATAAAGACGGGTCACAAGACACCATCATGTGACACTCTGAAGAAGGCGAAAGACTTTCGTATTGTGACATGCTCAAGGCCTAAACACTCATCCGAGCAAATATAAGGTAGATTTTGTTAACCTGCCCGGAGAAAAACATCAACGAAAATAATTTGTATTTGTTTTAACCAGTTGGTGGCGCTACCACTGCGATCAAAAATAAGTTGGCAGCCGTCTTCAGGGCCTGAATATCCTCAAATGTGAAAGATTTCCAGAAGATGGATCATCTGAATCATTTTGCAGGAACTTTTGTTGCCACGGAGAATAATCAGACTCTGCGGCACCGTAATAGCCACGCCCTTTGAAGGAAAGTCATAAAAATAGGGATAGAGTAAGATCAATGTCTTGAGTCTTTTCTAGCCAATTTTCAATCGGATTCGTTAAAAGGGCACCGTGCAGTACGTCAAAATGTAAAAATTTATATTGATTGGCGCAAGGTGTATAACTGAATATAAACATATAGATGTCTTCAGGTACCGACTCTTTATGTACATGTGAAGTTTTGGATTTTTAGCAGCACGTGCAGGAGAGTTATTAAGCATTTTGTCCATTGCGGCGAAGGAAATCTTAAGTGAAAACTTTGAAGCCCCGCCCCCGTCATATAGTATTTCGGAAACAAAAAATTTTAGCCCCAGTGTTTGTCCCAGGTCTTAAGATGCTCCAGACAGAACTTTAAGGCAATCAGATGAAGCCTTTAGGATCAGGGTGCAAAAGAATGACCCCTGTAAACATGCAAAAAAGGGCAAAAGTCGGACTTTCAAAAATTCATAACTCACTTCCTGTTCATATTAGACGTTAAAAAATATCAAATTTTTCGCCATGCCCGATGAGACTGCCAAGTTTGGTGAGTTTTTGTGCATGTTTCGGGGGTCAAAAATGCGATCGAACAATCGGAAAAATAATAATAATAATAATTTCTACAAAAACAATAGGGACTTCGCAGCGGTCGCTGCTCAGGCCCTAATAATAATAATAATAATAATAATAATAATAAAAGTAATAATATTTTCTACAAAAACAATAGGGACCTCGCCGCGGTCGCTGCTCGGGCCCCAATAATAATTTCTACACAAAGTCCATTGTGGAGACCCGCCCCCTTTTAAGTAAATTCAAAATGGCCGACTTCCTGTAAAACCTAGCTCATTGCTCCAAGAGACTTTTTTGTAGGTCTTGGTCTTATACATACAGTGAACCCTCGCTACTTCGAGGTTCACCTTTCGCGGGTTCAGTGCTTCGCGGGTCTAAAAAATATTCGGGGGCATTGTAGTTTCGCCGAGCGGCACGACGGGGCGCTGCAGCGGTTAGACGGCCGGCGGGCGCCGAAGAAGAGCGTGGGCGAAGAGGAGAGTGGACGAAGAAGAGCACGTTCCCCCGGACACGATCGGTGGCGACGTTTCGCGCGGTTCGGACCGTACCAGAGCTCCGGCCGGCGTGCGTGGCAGTTAAGCCGTAGAGGAGCACCTTCCCCGGGCACGGGCGGTTCCAAGCGGCCCCTGAGTTTAACCGAATGGAAGCTCCGGAGGAGGAGGGCATGCTCGCGTCACAGTAAGCCGAAGAGGAGCACCTTCCCCGGGCACGGGCGGTTCCAAGCGGCCCCTAAGTTTAACCGAATGGAAGCTCCGGAGGAGGAGGGCATGCTCGCGTCACAGTAAGCCGAAGAGGAGCACCTTCCCCGGGCACGGGCAGTGCCAAGCGGCCCCTAAGTTTAACCGAATGGAAGCTCCGGGGGAGGAGGGCGGGCGTGTGTCACAGTTAAGCCGAATTAGAGCACCTCTTCTGCCCGGGCACGAGCGGAGCGCGAGGCTGTCAGTTATGAATGAATAAATGAATAAATAAATAAAGAATGCCACCTTTCATTTCACAGGGCACACCGGACGGCGTACCAGCAGGTAAAAGTCGGAGTAATTAAATAAATACAAAAAGAATGGATGGGGAATAAAAAAATAATAAGTTTTAATAATAATTTGTTTTTTTTGTTATAACATGAATTTCACTCTCTGTCTCTCTCTCTCTCCCCCCGTATATTTATATATATATATATATATATATATATATATATTTATATATTTATTATATATATTGTATATTTTTTTTAAGCATTTTTGAAGGTGGCCGCTACTTCGCGGATTTTCAGTTTTCGCGGGTGGTCTCGGTCCCCATTAACCGCGATAACCGAGGGCTCACTGTACTCCATAAAATTTACAAAAAGCGAGGTGAAACACTCAACCAGGGCTGCTTTTTTGAACATTTCTCGAGGGCCATGGTGAGCCATTTCAAAAAAGCTGCACAACTAACGTATAAAATATTGATAAATTTGCTCGGCCTGATGTGTGTGTAAAGTTTCACGAGTTGTTGTTCATATTTAGAACCTCATAATCAGCGTTGTTTTATTGACGAACAGTGCAATGCCACTCCCACAACTTTTCATGAAAAAGGACAAATTTCGTATTATGACATCCTCATGGCCCGAAACAGTCATCCGAGCATATATGAGGGCGACCTTGTTGAGTTGCACGGAGAAAAACATCCAAGAAAATAACTTGTATTAGCTATTAGCAGTTGGTGGCGCTACTACTACGATGAAAAATAAGTTGGTAGATGTCTGCAGGGCTTAAGTATCCTCAAATGTGTGCAACTTCGAGAAGATAGGATCATCTGAGTCATGTTGCTGGAGCTTTTGTTGCCACAGAGTACAATCGGACTTTTCAGCACCGTAATAGCCACGCCTTTTGCCAAAACGTCACAAAATTCGGCAGAGAGTAAGATCATTGTCTAGAGTCTTTTCTGACTAATTTTCAGTCGGATTCGTCAAAAGGGCACCGTGCAGTACGTGAAAATTAAAATAAAAAAAAAATTTTGATTCCACTTGGCGGCACTGTGTGTATAACAAAATAATAACATTAAGATGTCTTCAGGTCGGGACGTTTTATTTACAGGTGAAGGTTTGGATTTTTAGGAGCATGTGCAGGGGAGTTATTAAGCATTCATTTATTTGTATTAGGTTCATTTTGTCTTCTTATTATTGATATTTGACTGATTCATTAAAAGCAGACAATTATGTTTTAGGATAATTTTTTACCTGACATGTTTCGGCGAGTCTTTCACCTTCTTCAGAGTGTCGCATGATGGTGTCTTGAGCTGATGTTCCATGAGGGTGTGGCTTACCTGTCAAAAAAATGAAAAAAATCAGAGCAGTAAAAGAACAAGCACAACATGAACATTACAAATCAGCAATCACTGACCACTGCAAAAGGGAAAACCACATCATGGACCGGGAGAAGGGCAGGGTCATCCGCACAGAAGAGAACAAACAACAGCGCTGGATCAGAGAGGCCATTGAGATCTGCAAGCGAGGCATAAAAACCATGAACAGAGACAAGGGAGCCTTCATCCTCTCTACCACCTGGACCAGCATCTTGGCGGAGTGAACGGACAGCGGGGGGCGTGACTTGCCTTCATTCTTGTGACAGGTAAGTCACGCCCTCATGGAACATCAGCTGATAAAGACGGGTCACAAGACACCATCATGTGACACTCTGAAGAAGGCGAAAGACTTTTGTATTGTGACATGCTCAAGGCCTAAACACTCATCCGAGCAAATATAAGGTAGATTTTGTTAACCTGCCCGGAGAAAAACATCAACGAAAATAATTTGTATTTGTTTTAACCAGTTGGTGGCGCTACCACTGCGATCAAAAATAAGTTGGCAGCCGTCTTCAGGGCCTGAATATCCTCAAATGTGAAAAATTTCGAGAAGATGGATCATCTGAATCATTTTGCAGGAACTTTTGTTGCCACGGAGAATAATCAGACTCTGCGGCACCGTAATAGCCACGCCCTTCGAAGGAAAGTCACAAAAATAGGGATAGAGTAAGATCAATGTCTTGAGTCTTTTCTAGCCAATTTTCAATCAGATTCGTTAAAAGGGCACCGTGCAGTACGTCAAAATGTAAAAAATGATATTGATTGGCGCAAGGTGTATAACTGAATATAAACATATAGATGTCTTCAGGTACAGACTCTTTATGTACATGTGAAGTTTTGGATTTTTAGCAGCATGTGCAGGAGAGTTATTAAGCATTTTGTCCATTGCGGCGAAGGAAATCTTAAGTGAAAACTTTGAAGCGCCGCCCCTGTCATATAGTATTTCGGAAACAAAAAATTTTAGCCCCAGTGTTTGTCCCAGGTCTTCAGATGCTACAGACAGAATTTTAAGGCAATCAGATGAAGCCTTTAGGATCAGGGTGCAAAAGAATGACCCCTGTAAACATGCAAAAAAGGGCAAAAGTCGGACTTTCAAAAATTCATAACTCACTTCCTGTTCATATTAGACGTTAAAATATCAAATTTTTCGCCATGCCCGATGAGACTGCCAAGTTTGGTGAGTTTTTGTGCATGTTTCGGGGGTCAAAAATGCGATCGAACAATCGGAAAAATAATAATAATAATAATTTCTACAAAAACAATAGGGACTTCGCAGCGGTCGCTGCTCAGGCCCTAATAATAATAATAATAATATTATTAATAATAAAAGTAATAATATTTTCTACAAAAACAATAGGGACCTCGCAGCCGTCGCAGCTCGGGCCCTAATAACAATTTCTAGAAAAACAATAGGGACCTCGTAGCGGTCGCTGCTCGGGCCCTAATAATAATTTCTACAAAAACAATAGGGACCTCGCCGCCGTCGCTGCTCGGGCCCCAATAATAATTTCTACACAAAGTCCATTGTGGTGACCCGCCCCCTTTTAAGGAAATTAAAAATGGCCGACTTCCTGTAAAACCTAGCTCATTGCTCCAAGAGACTTTTTTGTAGGTCTTGGTCTTATACATACAGTGAACCCTCGCTACTTCGCGGTTCACCTTTCGCGGGTTCAGTGCTTCGCGGGTCTAAAAAATATTCGGGGGCATTGTAGTTTCGCCGAGCGGCACGACGGGGCGCTGGAGCGGTTAGACGGCCGGCGTGCGCCGAAGAAGAGCGTGGGCGAAGAGGAGAGTGGACGAAGAAGAGCACGTTCCCCCGGACACGATCGGTGGCGACGTTTCGCGCGGTTTGGACCGTACCAGAGCTCCGGCCGGCGTGCGTGGCAGTTAAGCCGTAGAGGAACACCTTCCCCGGGCACGGGCGGTGCCAAGCGGCCCCTAAGTTTAACCGAATGGAAGCTCCGGAGGAGGAGGGCATGCTCGCGTCACAGTAAGCCGAAGAGGAGCACCTTCCACGGGCACGGGCGGTTCCAAGCGGCCCCTAAGTTTAACCGAATGGAAGCTCCGGAGGAGGAGGGGATGCTCGCGTCACAGTAAGCCGAAGAGGAGCACCTTCCCCGGGCACGGGCGGTTTCAAGCGGCCCCTAAGTTTAACTGAATGGAAGCTCCGGAGGAGGAGGGCATGCTCGCGTCACAGTAAGCCGAAGAGGAGCACCTTCCCCGGGCACGGGCGGTGCCAAGCGGCCCCTAAGTTTAACCGAATGGAAGTTCCGGGGGAGGAGGGCGGGCGTGTGTCACAGTTAAGCCGAATTGGAGCACCTCTTCCGCCCGGGCACGAGCGGAGCGCGAGGCTGTCAGTTATGAATGAATAAATGAATAAATAGATAAAGAATGCCACCTTTCATTTCACAGGGTACACCGGACGGCGTACCAGCAGGTAAAAGTCGGAGTAATTAAATAAATACAAAAAGAATGGCTGGGGAATTAAAAAATAATATGTTTTAATAATAATTTGTTTTTTTTGTTATAACATGAATTTCACTCTCTCTCTCCCCGTATATATATATATATATATATATATATATATATATATATTTATATATTTATTATATATATTGTATTTTTTTTAAGCATTTTTGAAGGTGTGCCGCTACTTCGCGGATTTTCAGTTTTCGCGGGTGGTCTCGGTCCCCATTAACCGCGATAACCGAGGGTTCACTGTACTCCATAAAATTTACAAAAGGCGAGGTGAAACACTCAACCAGGGTTGCTTTTTTGAACATTTCTCGAGGGCCATGGCGAGCCATTTCAAAAAAGCTGCACAACTAACGTATAAAATATTGATAAATTTGCTCGGCCTGATGTGTGTGTAAAGTTTCACGAGTTGTCGTTCATATTTACAACCTCATAATCAGCGTTGTTTTATTGCCGAACAGTGCAATGCCACTCCCACAACCTTTCACGAAAAAGGACGAATTTCGTATTGTGACATCCTCATGGCCGAAACAGTAATCCGAGCATATATGAGGGCGACCTTGTTGAGTTGCACGGAGAAAAACATCCAAGAAAATAACTTGTATTAGCTTTTACCAGTTGGTGGCGCTACTACTACGATGAAAAATAAGTTGGTAGAAGTCTTCAGGGCTGAAGTATCCTCAAATGTGTACAACTTCGAGAAGATAGGATCATCTGAGTCATGTTGCCGGAGCTTTTGTTGTCACAAAGTACAATCGGACTTTTCAGCACCGTAATAGCCACGCCTTTTGCCAAAACGTCACAAAATTCGGCAGAGAGTAAGATCATTGTCTTGAGTCTTTTCTGACTAATTTTCAGTCGGATTCGTCAGAAGGGCACCGTGCAGTACGTGAAAATTTAAATAAAAACAAATTTTTGATTCCACTTGGCGGCGCTGTGTGTAAAACAAAATAAGAACATTAAGATGTCTTCAGGTCGGGACGTTTTATTTACAGGTGAAGGTTTGGATTTTTAGGAGCATGTGCAGGGGAGTTATTAAGCATTCATTTATTTGTATTAGGTTCATTTTGTCTTCTTATTATTGATATTTGACTGATTCATTAAAAGCAGACATTTATGTTTTAGGTTAATTTTTTACCTGACATGTTTCAGCGAGTCTTTCGCCTTCTTCAGAGTGTCGCATGATGGTGTCTTGAGACCAGTCTTTATCAGCTGATGTTCCATGAGGGTGTGACTTACCTGTCAAAAAAATTAAAAAATCAGAGCAGTAAAAGAACAAGCACAACATGAACATTACAAATCAGCAATCACTGACCACTGCAAAAGGGAAAACCACATCATGGACCGGGAGAAGGGCAGGGTCATCCGCACAGAAGAGAACAAACTACAGCGCTGGATCAGAGAGGCCATTGAGATCTGCAAGCGAGGCATAAAAACCATGAACAGAGACAAGGGAGCCTTCATCCTCTCTACCACCTGGAGCAGCGTCTTGGCGGAGTGAATGGACAGCGGGGGGCGTGACTTGCCTTCATTCTTGTGACAGGTAAGGCACGCCTTCATGGAACATCAGCTGATAAAGACAGGTCACAAGACACCATCACATGGTTCGAAGTTAACTTTAAAAACTGCTTGCCCATAGGGCAAGTGCCACTAAAATTTGCCTTGCCCGAGTGGCCAAATTACTTGCCCAACTTGGGCAAGTGACAATTTTTTTTCTCTTGCCCTGAGTGACTTTTTGTATGACAAAGTGTCTAATTACAAATTGCATGAATTTTTTGTTCGGACAGTTCCCGCCTAGAAAGAATTAAAAATACGTTACAATCATAAGGGTTGCTTATAGAAAAATGTATCATGTATTAACACATTAATTAGGTGTCTGCTGACCCAGGATTATGTTATTGTTATGTTATGTTATATATGAAAGAGAATGTGGAATGACACTGAACGATGGAAGGTGGAAGGATGTGGAAAGATTGTGAATGACATTGAATGATTTGGAATGACACTGAAAGATTTTGAATAATACTGAATGACACTGAATGAAGTAAAACTTTCTGGGAACGGGCCAATTCAAGATAGCTGCCGCACTGTGGGGGAGGCTTTGGTACCAAATTTGGAAAGAGACCCAAACGGTTGGGTCCATTTTATATCAGTGTGGGGGTTAAACGTTGGTCTCGGCGGAGCTGTCTGAATATTGGAGAAGTTAGAAGACAAAGTAAAACAGAACAATTAAAATCACTCTTCAAATACATATTGTTTGGTGGGCAGAGCATGATTTACAGCTCACCATTTTATTGCATGCACCAAGCATGTTATACATTTTTCTGTCCATGGGATGGCGTAGTCAAGAAAAATGAAGCATCTCGAAGCCCATTCGTGTGTGAAGTATTTCCCTGCAGGGCTTGGCTGCTTTATGGGGCTTCATTTTGCCATCACTAGTTTTAGATAGTTTTAATTTTTGAAAGAGCATTTTTGTTTTAGTATTAAGGTAGGCCAGAAATGGAATGAAATGCAGAGATAGAAATGACACAGGAAAAATTTGGCTAGAAGGGCTATAATTTTCATTAAAGCAGAGAAGAAAATAGAAACTACAAAAAACATTGATGTGTACTTGTCCACTTTAAGGTAGAACTGGTTGAAGTGAAATGAGTCACAAGATTGGAAAAATAGGAAATAAAATAGAATTGACATGTTCATTTTTGTGATAAGAAATTTGTGATTAGGTGAAAAGGGGAAAAAAAAGAGAATTACAGGCTTTTCAAATAAAACAACCTAATTTAAATTGGCCAACTTGTAAAATGGAAAAGAAAATTCTAAATTATGCACAGAAAGCATGAACGTGTTGGGCAGAAGGAAGGAAAAAGAAAAGAAAGAAAGGAGGAAGCAGTAAGTCTTGTTACAAAACATTAACTTTTCAGGACGAGTTGTGGTAGCAATGGAGGATCACGTGACGTAAAAAGTCAAACATAAAAGTGTGTGTAGAAGGAGTTCTACATCAACATGCGTTTTACTCATTAGGCCGTGATACACTGGCAAAATTGGACTTCAATAGAATTAATAAGCACGGGCGAATTCAAACAAACGTCAAAACTTTAAAGGGGTAAGTGATAAGAAAGAGAAAAGATATTGCCAGACCACTTTTCTGTAAAAACTTTCCTTGGGACGCCTCGGTGACCCCCATTAAATCCCTGACCCTTCATAGATAAAGTTGAGGCCCAGTGCCTCTCAGGGCTGTAATTTATGTGGCAGAGAAAGGTCCAACAAGCCTTGGTAATCTTTAAAACAGTATCGTCATGGCCATGGAATGGGTTGTGTATGTTGGAACTTGTGAAGATACACTACAAGATTGTATCGACAAAGCATCTTAACGCACTACCAAATTATTATAAGCCATTTGAGCAAAACAGTGACTGCAAAAAATGACTTCATTAGCCTGGGTTACTGCAGGAACCAGGGCAAAATGAATTCATTTGCATATTTAGTCACAACAATTTGGATTTCGTGGCAGAGAACCACTTAGAGTGTGATTAAGAGCTTTCACTGCTGCTTTAAGGAATCAAAAAATTACATTCTTTTCCCACCACATTCACATTGCACGCCGGCCTAATTGTCACAGGGACACATTATACTGATAAGTTGCGGTGCATTTCAGCCCAGCGTCATTTTTTCCCCGCATCATCTAGGAGGCGCCACACGACTGTGGAGCCGTCCAAATTATCACCAAACCGCGACTTGACCTTCCTCCCGACTGGAGGAACTCAGACTTGTAACACAGACCAGGTGCGCATTCCAGACTGATAAGAAGTAAAAGTGTTTGAGAACCAAGGTCGCAGCCTGAAATCAAACTGACTTTTATGCGATGGGAGTACTAACATTGTGATACCAACGGATAAGAGATTGTTAGGATAAGCAGGAAGAGCGTAGGCGGGTGTGAGCTAATTAAAATTTGGGGTTTCCCATCTTGTATGAGTTGTATGGTTACAATGTGGACTGACAGTCAAGATAAATGTTCATGCGTTCTGTCGACATTGGGCTTTAAAAACCACAACAGGAAAAGAAAAGTTGTGCATAAAGCACGTCTAAAATAGTTATTTGTGAACGCAAAATTCACTTAACAGAAAATGACACAATTACAATTGGAAACTGCCTCGCCTTTATATCGACACAGCGCAGCTAAAAGGGAAAATGAACACACCCCCACACGCACACACACGCAGAAAATCAACTTGACAATTTGATCCCACGCCAGGGAAAAAGGTACCAGTAATTGAACGCACACATTGGGAGAACAAAGGTGCAAACATTGCTGAGGACAGGATCAGCAAATTGGCAGATGGCAAATCCTGGCTGCCTAATTCATTGATTGGAAAAGTAATAAGAGTGACACACGAGCATAACTATGTGTCAAGAGAGGGGTAGTATGATATGAAATTGTTCCCACATACAGACTTTTCAACAAAAAACTTTTTTTTAGACAGTGTTATTTGTTTGAGATGCAATATTGTTTGGTTGTAATTCATATGTTTTCAAAATGGATTAAGTTGTTTCCGACAACATATGTTGATGCTAAAACAATTGGAAAAAGTGTTGTGTAATCAAATTGTCAGGTTCAATCACCTAAGCATTCACTGAACATAGGCTAAATGAATGGAAGGAAGACAAGAGTTGATCTTTTACTCGCGAGGAGAACGAACGGAGGTGTGCTCAGTTACATCTCCAAATTCGTTCTGGAGCACACTCCGCCGAGCCCTCTATTTTATTAGGGAAGTCCCTAACAATACAATGTATTTGCACTAAGGGATGAAGGGGGGAGCACCAGCAGGAACATGTAAACATCTCAGACACAAGAGGAAAGACAGACATCAATGGCAGTCATCCACTGATTGAAAAGGCAGATATGCCCTTTTAGTGCTCTGGTACTAAAGTCTCAGTCCTTTTGTTTCAGAGGTGTGTCTCAGCACACCTCCTTTGATGTTGCAGACGTTGATCCAGTCTTCAGGCATCCGCTTCTCTGTGAAGTCTTCTCATCCATATGGTCAAACATGGGTCACGCTGTGGAACAATTCTTTTGCAATACTAATAGAGTAAAATATGGGATAAAATACATCTTCAACCTAACACAAATTATCCTGACATTTGGAATTTCAAGAAGTGATTTGAAGTGAAAATTATGCATTTTGTGAATGATGTTGTAACAAGTGGGACAGTTGTTGCAAAATTGACTCAAAGCGTCATTGTGCATACAGTCTGCAGGACTTGTGGAACGCACAAATGGGACTGTTAAGGGCAGACTTATCAAGACAATGAGGGAAAAAAAGGAGACAATGACCAGACTGTGTTTCAATCACAACAATGAGGATAGTGCCAGCCGAAGTTAGGACACTATCCCCTATCGACTCTCAGGTTCATCAGAACCACCAGCGACTGGCACATCAGTCCCAGTCCACATGGGAAACATGTTTTGACCAAAAAGAAAAAAAAAAAAAAAGACGCAATTACTGGTCAGTGTGTTCTGATCCACAGAGAAATCACGTCCGTGTGGGAGACCAACTCTTCTTCAAGGTGCTGAAACGACTTCGTTGGGACAAGTGAATGCTGAGATGGCCCTCGCCAGATGATTGCAGTGACCCCGACGGCAGCAAAGGTCGCGGGGCGTGGCAGCTGGATCCACCAGTTGCAGTACAAGCTTCTCCGGTTTCCAGCTAAAGGCCGAGCAACGCGAATCCCTCGAACAGGAGCCCACCTGAGTCACAATATCGGACCACACGCACATCGGAACCGCACAACCAGCCACAGATACGAATGTTGAAGCCACAGAACAAAAAGATTAGATATTGTTTGGAAATTAATGACGTACATAAAGAATTTTAGCCTTGATTGGAGAACATTACTGCATTTACATTTTTAATAAAATGAAACAATTATTGATGTTATGACCACTACGAAGAATTTGAAAGACAATATATCGGGATAATTATGGTTTTCATTTTTGTTATGTGTAGTCTGTTCATGTTGCATTATTCTTATGACAAAGATGATTATTAACTGCATGTTTGTTGCCCAAATGTACCATTACAACCTGATTGATGTTGAGAATGACGAATTCGAACTGGACAATGACAAACTCGAACTGGACACTGAAACCTAAATAACACATGGACCCTTTTGCCCCTGCCCCCACACATGCACACACATACACCACACACGAAGATCCGGGAGGTAAAGACGGCTGTCCCCTCCTACAACGAGGCAAGGGCCTCCATCAAGTCGCCGCAGAGACAAGCTCTGCGTGGAGACAAACTCTGCGTGGAGACAGTTTTGTTATTTTTCACTAGGTATATTGAAGTTTTTTTATGTTTTATTCCCAAGTGACCAACATACCATGAGAATCTCGTTCCACGCCGGAAGGGAGGAGGGGAATTTTGTCCCTACTGAGGGTTTTCGCCCCTCCACGGATGACCACACTGTTGTATGATTTCATTATGATGATCTGTCTTAAAGCCGTAAGGACATGATTTAAACCCACAAACGGGGAAATGTGAGATGGGATGAGGATATGTAAATAGTTTGTGTATTTCTAATCATGTTTTTATACACTATTTGTATCAGTTATAATTGCGCACACACACAGACACTCACATTATTGCTTTAGCACACACGCGCACAACTGGAACACACGCACACACTTTAGTTTCGAATTCCTGACTGACTACTGTGGTTGATTGCTTCCTGCCTGCCTGCTAGAATTTCAGACAGACCTCCATTGTCTGCTTAGGTTGCTGATAAAAGACCGAACGGGTGGTAGAGAGTGAGAGAGAGTGCGCGAGATTGAACTGGCAAGACGCCTGCTTCACCTCCTGACTTCCTCTCCCATTCGCGAATGGTCAAAAACAAAACTCTAACTGGTTTGGTCTGGATTTATGCCACCTTCAGTCTAAAAATGGCGTCAGGACGTTTTAAACCTGACAGTTGCCTTGAGATCTCCGAGCTCGAACTGCCCTATTCCCACCTTGATCACAAGCTCCCATGAACCACTTGGACAGGGTTGCCTGTGTCCTTCTCGTTGATGTCCTTTGTGGCTCCATTCCTTTTCAGTGCTCCTAAAACAAAAAAGACAAGAAGCCAACTTAGTAAAGCTATTTAATGATTGTGAAACCTTATGGGACATGCTGAAATGTCTTCACACCACAATCCCTTAAAAAAAAAATTAAAAAAAAAATATATTACCGTATAGAACATCAGAAAAAGGCAGGTCTCGGCGCTTGTTCTTGCTACGATGTCCAAAGAGATTGTACTTCAGAGACAGAGGATTTGTCATGATGAACGCCATCATTGTTCTGACACTATCGTCCAATCCACCAATACCTGCAACCATTATAACATGGGTGTCACTCGATCCAGATAATCATCACACACTTAAAAATATTTTGGCAGTTAAACTGGGTATGATAAACGTCACAGGAAAGGAATTGTCGATTAAGTGAACAGCTTCGGTAACGCCATATACACTCAAAGGGCAAGAGCCCAACATTCTACCAAAATGATTATGATTAGGGAGGTAACGATTCACTCAAGCCCCGATTCGATTTTTGATTTTCAGTTCCCGATTTCGATTCGATATTTTAATTGTTTTAAGTTGCTGCCACGTTTGTCTCTGTGCGCTCGTGTGATGCTGCAGCGATCCACAAACAAAATATGTCTATACGTCTTGTGCATTTTGAATGGAACCAAAAAACAATACACGATGCCAAATTGTACTATTATTATGAAACTGCCTATGAGTAGTAAAAGAAATACTTGTAAAAATATTTCACATTTTTAGAGCCCCAATACATTCTTTTAAATATAGAAGGGACTGAAATCATGTGAAAATTGAGTCTTTTTCTCAGTTTCCGACTTGGGGTGAACACATTCGGCTTATCATAGTTGCAGTTGACCATCTTGAACTCTGAAGTCTTTCAACTCGGCCTTCCGAATCAGGGTTTTAGAGGTGGGGCTATTTAGTGATACAGTAGGATGGTTTGATCTCTGTAGCTCCAGAATCAGGAATGTACTGGGACTGGGGTTCCTACTTGGGTTTAGGGTACCTAATTTTATATTTCAAGAAATTAAATAATTATTTATAATTTTGAAGATAATACATTAAAATTTCATCATTTTCATACCTGCATTAGATCCTGCAGTAGACTCACAGACTCAACACGTTGGACGTACTCAAGGACCTTCTGCAGCGCCTCTCTTGGTTAGGAAGCTTTTTCTCTGTGACAATCCATGGGGAGGTGTAGATGGTACTTCGTCATCACAGGCTTCAGACTCGTCACTTGAGAAAACATCCCTGCAATGGATGCATAGACACTTGGGCATGAATGTCATTTAACAACAAAAGCTAGAACAAAAAGCTTTGCATTTAAAAGAATACATCTGTGATGGGGAAGCCAGGTTAAAGTGTTAATTTTATAATTATGTAATTAGCTGCAGGTTAGTCTAGTGAAGGTGTAATCACTTCTATTTTGGAGCATAGCTTTTGCTCTGTCCAATCATTGCCTCACCTGCTGAAACCCACATTCGGGTATTTTACAAACCAAAAACTTAAATACCTGTACAGCTCTCATTTTTAACTTATTTTCTCTAACCTTTACCCACAAAATTTGAATATTCAAAATAAAAGTACACAAAGAAGTCACAATTTTTCCACATTAGTTACTTACGTAGTTCCTCTCAAATGCAGCTCAACACTGCATTGAATTAGAGCTTGATAAGCCGACACACAAAACATACAAAGCACATTGTGGCATGATTCTGAATGAGCCAATCTAGCATTTCAACATCTGTTCAACTGTTGGAATTTTAACTATTATCTGACTCTATTAACCAACATTCATCCAACAATTATGCGCGCTCGTTTTGGACACTGCATTGAATTAGAGCTTGATAAACCCACACACAAAACATACAAAGCACATTGTGGCATGATTCTGAATGAGCCAATCTAGCATTTCAATATCTGTTCAACTTTCATCTTGAATTTCTATTATTTAAATAACAGGCAACATTCAACAGTTAATATGTTTTGCTTTACTTACCCAAATCAAACACATCACAAAAAAGCCTTAAATGAGCTAGTGGAGTAGATTGTATTAATTTGAGTGAAAGCTTAAGTCTTTTGGAGAATTTTGGAGAGAGATCGAGGGACACTGTGTTTAGCGTCGTAGGCCCAATGCGAACAATATGTAGCTCGTTGTAAAGGTCCTCATAAAAATAAATAAAACACACAACGCTTATCAGTATTATTAAAAGGGTGATTATAATGTACTTAAGTTTTCCCCAAAATAATTCGAGTACGTACGTTGTTGATATACCCTCTGTGTTCTCGTCACTTATCATTTTAGCATACTGTGTTTTAGCTAACGCACCAAGCAGTTTTCCAACACAGGCAACCTTGAAAAATTACAAAACACATTGTAAAGTAAGTCTAAAAAATGAGAGCCAGACATTTACCCAAGATTAATTAATTAATTCAATTATCGTTCGGGACTCACCGTGCTTTCAGCTCTTCTGCCGCACCTCAAAGACCGCGTAGCTTGCATTCGCTCCTTTTCTCACAGTTTGAATATGCTGCCTTCAAAAGAATCTGTAATTTTGACAACTCCAACTTGAATCTACAAAAATCAAGCAATAAGGTAGAAATAACTTCAAATATACTTTGAATAAAGATCTTTCACAGCATACAGAATTAATAAAATAACTAATTAATAATGTTGATTTTGTTTATTTAAAAAAAAGTAACTGTGTTGACTGTTGGATGTGGCTGACAATGCTGGACCTGCCTTGTCAAATAGTTCATAGATGACAATCTTAGCTGTCTGGTATATTATAAAATGTTATCTTGTCCCTTAAGGGTTATTAAGTCACAGTTGGGGGTACATGTAAATTCACAAAATATAACGTCCAGCCTTGTTAAATTTAGCATAGATAAATACATGAATTTAATTTTAATTTTAATAAATCAATCAATCCTCTGTACTGCTTCTTGTCCTCACAAGGGTCCCCGGGAGTGCTGGAGCCTATCCCAGCTGTCTTCGGGCAGTCGACAGGGTACACCCTGAACTGGTTGCCAGTCAATCGCAGGGCACACAGAGACAAGCAACCATCCGCTCTCACACTCAGACCTTGGACCAGTGACCAATCAACCTATCATGGATGTTTTTGGAAAGTGGGAGGAAACCGGCGAAAACCCTAGCAGGCACAGGGAGAACCTTGCACTTCTGTACTGTGATGCGGACTTGCTAACCAGTCCGCCACCGTGCCGCTTGTTCTAAAGAGTCCCAGAAAATAAAAACACCCGTCCCTTAGTCAAAAGCGGAAAAAGTCCAACAACAACCCGACCATAATTTGCATTGTTCCATAAGTTAAATCAATGTCAAACCTAATAAAAGCTGACTTCTGGTCCTCAAAAATCCTACACTTATTTTAGTCCTTTCACAATCTCGCAGCATAGGCTCCATGGCCATGTCTCTATCGTTTTGGCATCCATTGAATAGTTCTACTGAGAATAGTCTTCGGGTGGTTACTATTAGCATAGCATGCATTAAATATCAAAAAGGCTCCAGAACAAATTTTCAAACCCATGCCCGCTTAGCTCATCTATAACCCATACAGGACCCAGACATGGTTGACCAGCTCTAACCTATGCCCACTTATCCCACACATAACCCAAACAGGACCGATAAATGGTGACCACTTCTCACCCATGCCCACTTAGCCCACACATAACCCAAATAGGACCCAGACATGGTTGACCAGCTCTAACCCATGCCCACTTGGCCCATATACAGCCCATATGAGACCCTCACATGGTTGACCAGTTCTAACCCATGCCCACTTAGCCCACACATAACCCAAATAGGACCTATAAATGGTTTCAGTAGTAGATTCAGTAGTTTTTATCATTACAGCATTTTCCCCTCTGTATAATGGACAGACATTAGGAGTGTTTCCTTACACTTAGATACGTTTATACTGTGTATATTTGCATGCTTTTTATGAATGTCTGCTGCTAATGTTATACATTAACGGCTACATTACGCCGCCGACTCTGTGTGAGCTATATCTTTGCTGCTGTAACACCTCAAATTTCCCCATTGTGGGACTAATAAAGGCCATCTTTATCTTTATCTTTACCAGTTCTAACCCATGCCCACTTAGCCCATACACAACCCGTATTGCACCCACAACATTTGCCCAGTTTAAGCCCATGCCCACCAATCCCAGATGGCGCCCACATGGAACCCTGTACCATTGCCCACTTCTAGCCCATTCCCACTTGGTACCCAGGAATCCCGCATTTACCCCATTTGGGGCCCAGTTGGACATGTTGGCTGGGTACAGTACTTTTATTCTTGCAGTATTTTTATCATTGCAGTATTTTCAATCATTCAGTATTTTTTTTTATCATTGCAGCATTTTTATTTATTTCCCCTCTGAACCATAGACAGGCATTAGGAGTGTTTCCTTACACTTGTATATGTTGTGGGCTGTAAGTGTGTATATACATGGGGATCTGTGTATATACGTATATACTGTGTATATTTGCATGCTTTTTATGAATGCCTGCTGCCAATGTTATACATTAACGGCTACATTACGTCGGTGCCACTGTGTGATGTATATCTTTGCTGCTGTAACACTGCAAATGTCCCCGTTATGGGACAATTAAAAGACATCTTTATCTTTAGAAATTGAAGATTCACTTGCGAGGCCATTTTCAACACGGACCTTTCAAGAGAAGCTATATCGTCCAACACTCGGTCAGTGCTGTCTAAGTGCTTTTCTGTATATTGTTTGTCCACCCGTGGTGTCATAAATTATGGTATTATGAGGGGGATTTATTCAAGTAGGACTAAGTAGGACTTCATTGAAGGCCCAGGTGTGAAATGCATGGCCCTCCACTGGTTCAAATAATATCTAAAACTAAATTACCAGTTACATGTGCAATTTCAATATTCAACAATTATCTCAACAAAAAAGGACAATCTGAATTTTTTTTAAATGCACAATAAAACAGAAAAGCCATTTCCGGGTATTTTACAATTCAGTCTTCATTGGGGAAAAAACATTCAACAATTTGCTTTTCTTATTTAATACATAGTTCAGCACAGCAGGTGGCGGACAAGCACCTTAAAACGTCATTCGCCTACACAAGGAAGAAGAACATGCCAGAGGCGCTCCCGTGTCCTCGTCTTTCGGTCAACCTGAGAATAATGTTCTTGAGGATTAAAGTTTATAAATGTAACTATGATGTGATTTTTTATTTTATTTTATGTTGTTGAACAGTGTTTTTGTTTATTTTATAATTTCGTCATTAAAAGGCTGTGGCGGTTGGAGAGTCAGCTTCGTGTTAGGGCGTGTTAAAGATCCCGATACCCACACTACACCCTCATTGAAGTATATACGAGTAAAATTATTCGAGCGCGCAGCCAAAGTATATTGTCCACAATTATTTGCGGACTTAACCAAAATCCCATTGAACTGGCGATGTTCGGTGGAATTCTTGTGCCCATGCTGAAAAAAATTCTCTTCAAATGTACATATCAAATTATGACATTATGATAAACAGTTGCATGTGTGCAATTTCGGTCACTCTTTTAAAGTCACCTACGTGTTTTGTCCGAGTGCAGCTAGCGTACTTAGCGACCTTGTGTGCATGCGCCGCAGATTGTGAGAGCGCCTCAAATAGTACAAATGAAGCTATAGCTTGTTCCGGTGGGTCCCAAGCCAGGGTTTTTTCTTAACTACCACATTACTTAAGTTTTAATATCACTCTCAACGTCAAAATTGTTACAAATAAATACATAATGATAACGTGCCGCCAAGCTCGATGACATAGGAGGCGGAAGTTGGTGTCGTCACACGCATTGTCCCAATTTTGCAATATCGGTACGCTTGGAACCTGTGCTCTGCAACACCCCATGTACACGTCAACGAGGAACGTATGGTGTAGAGTGTTTATTGCGATTGGGCCATTCTTTGTCACGGTCTTCTCTCTGACAAATTGGCATATTTAGCAGCCAAAATATAATGAGCCGTTGCTGTGATAGTAGTTGCAGCCCAAGGTTATTTTAGTAAACGAAAATGAACTCAAAACTTGAATAGAAAAAAATAAAATTCGATAATGAAAAAAATACAGTGAACCCTCGGTTATCGCGGTTAATGGGACCACCCGCGAAAACTGAAAATCCGCGAAGTAGCGGCGCACCTTCAAAAATGCTTAAAAAAAAAAAGTGCGAAGTAGTGGTGCACCTTCAAAAATGCTTAAAAAAAAATAATAATAAATATGTATATATATATATATATATATATGTATATATATATATATATATATATATACACGGGTAGAGAGAGAGAGAGAGAGAGTGAAATTCATGCTATAACAAAAAAAAAAAATTATTATTAAAACTTATTATTTTTTTATTCCCCAGCCATTATTTTTGTATTTATTCAATTACTTCTTTTTGTATTTTTTTAATTACTTCGACCTTTACCTGCTGGTACGCCGTCCGGTGTGCCCTGTGAAATGAAAGGTGGCATTCTTCATTTATTTTTTTTATTCATTTATTCATTCATAACTGACAGCCTCGCGCTCCGCTCGTGCTCGGGCGGAAGAGGTGCTCCTCTTCGGCTTAATTGTCATGCACCTGCTCCCCCGAAGCGTGTCTCCGTTCGGTTGAACTCGGTTTCATTTCGCCCCGCCCGTGCCCGGGGAAGGTGCTTCTCTTCGGCTTAACTGTGACGCGAGCATGCCCTCCTCCTCCGGAGCTTCCATTCGGTTAAACTTAGGGGCCGCTTGACACCGCCCGTGCCCGGGGAAGGTGCTCCTCTTCGGCTTAACTGCCACGCACGCCGGCCGGCCTCCTCCGGAGCTCTCGTACGCTCCCGAACAGAGCGAAATGTCGCCCCGCTAGTGCCCGGGCGGAAGTTGTTCCTCTTCGGCTTAACTGCCACGCACGCTGGCCGGAGCTCTGGTACGGTCCGAACCGCGCGAAATGTCGCCCCAAATCGTGCCCGGGGGAACGTGCTCTTCTTCGTCCACTCTCCTCTTCGCCCACGCTCTTCTTCGGCGCATGCCGGCCGTCTAACAGCTCCAGCGCCCCGTCGTGCCGCTCGGCGAAACTACAATGCCCCCGAATATTTTTTAGACCCGCGAAGCACTGAACCCGCGAAAGGTGAACCGCGAAGTAGCGAGGGTTCACTGTAAAATGAAAATGCTCTTTCAAAAATTAAAACTATCTAAAACTAGTGATGGCAAAATGAAGCCCCATAAAGCAGCCAAGCCCTGCAGGGAAATACTTCACACACGAATGGGCTTCGAGATGCTTCATTTTTCTTGACTACGCCATCCCGTGGACAGAAAAATGTATAACATGCTTGGTGCATGCAATAAAATGGTGAGCTGTAAATCATGCTCTGCTTACCAAACAATATGTATTTGAAGAGTGATTTTAATTGTTCTGTTTTACTTTGTCTTCTCACTTCTCCAATATTCAGACAGCTCCGCAGAGACCAACGTTTCACCCCCACACTGATATAAAATGGACCCAACCGTTTGGGTCTCTTTCCAAATTTGGTACCAAAGCCTCCCCCACAGTGCGGCAGCTATCTTGAATTGGCCCGTTCCCAGAGAGTTTTACTTCATTCAGTGTCATTCAGTATTATTCAAAATCTTTCAGTGTCATTCCAAATCATTCAATGTCATTCACGATCTTTCCACATCCTTCCACCTTCCATCGTTCAGTGTCATTCCACATTCTCTTTGATATATAACATAACATAACAATAACATAATCCTGGGTCAGCAGACACCTAATTAATGTGTTAATACATGATACATTTTTATATAAGCAACACTTATGATTGTAACGTATTTTTAATTCTTTCTAGGCGGGAACTGTCCGAACAAAAAATTCATGCAATTTGTAATTATACACTTTGTCATACAAAAAGTCACTCAGGGCAAGAGAAAAAGAATTGTCACTTGCCCAAGTTGGGCAAGTAATTTGGCCACTCGGGCAAGGCAAATTTTAGTGGCACTTGCCCTATGGGGAAGCAGTTTTTAAAGTTAACTTCGAACCCTGTGATGGTGTCTTGTGACCAGTCTTAATCAGCTGATGTTCCATGAAGGCGTGCCTTACCTGTCACAAGAATGAAGGCAAGTCACGCCCCCCGCTGTCCGTTCACTCCGCCAAGATGCTGCTCCAGGTGGTAGAGAGGATGAAGGCTCCCTTGTCTCTGTTCATGGTTTTTATGCCTCGCTTGCAGATCTCAATTGCTTCTTTGATCCAGCGCTGTAGTTTGTTCTCTCCGGTGCGGATGACCCTGCCCTTCTCCCAGTCCATGATGTGGTTTTCCCTTTTGCAGTGGTCAGTGATTGCTGATTTGTAATGTTCATGTTGTGCTTGTTCTTTTACTGCTCTGATTTTTTAATTTTTTTGACAGGTAAGTCACACCCTCATGGAACATCAGCTGATAAAGACGGGTCTCAAGACACCATCATGCGACACTCTGAAGAAGGCGAAAGACTCGCCGAAACATGTCAGGTAAAAAATTAACCTAAAACATAATTGTCTGCTTTTAATGAATCAGTCAAATATCAATAATAAGAAGACAAAATGAACCTAATACAAATAAATGAATGCTTAATAACTCCCCTGGACATGCTCCTAAAAATCCAAACCTTCACCTGTAAATAAAACGTCCCGACCTGAAGACATCTTAATGTTATTATTTTGTTATACACACAGCGCCGCCAAGTGGAATCAAAAATTTGTTTTTATTTTAATTTTCACGTACTGCACGGTGCCCTTTTGACGAATCCGACTGAAAATTAGTCAGAAAAGACTCACTTACTCTCTGCCGAATTTTGTGACGTTTTGGCAAAAGGCGTGGCTATTACGGTGCTGAAAAGTCCGATTGTACTCTGTGGCAACAAAAGCTCCGGCAACATTACTCAGATGATACTATCTTCTCGAAGTTGTACACATTTGAGGATACTTCAGCCCTGAAGACATCCACCAACTTATTTTTCATCGTAGTAGTAGCGCCACCAACTGGTAAAAGCTAATACAAGTTATTTTTTTGGATGTTTTTCTCCGTGCAACTCAACAAGGTCGCCCTCATATATGCTCGGATGACTGTTTCGGCCATGAGGATGTCACAATACGAAATTCATCCTTTTTCGTGAAAAGTTGTGGGAGTGGCATTGCACTGTTCGGCAATAAAACAAAGCTGATTATGAGGTTCTAAATATGAACGACAACTCGTGAAACTTTACACACACATCAGGCAGAGCAAATTTATCAATATTTTATACGTTAGTTGTGCAGCTATTTTGAAATGGCTCGCCATGGCCCTCGAGAAATGTTAAAAAAAGCAGCCCTGGTTGAGTGTTTCACCTCGCTTTTTGTAAATTTTATGGAGTACAGTGAACCCTCGGTTATCGCGGTTAATGGGGACCGAGACCACCCGCGAAAACTGAAAATCCGCGAAGTAGCGGCGCACCTTCAAAAATGCTTAAAAAAAAATACAATATATATAATAAATATATATATACGGGGAGAGAGAGAGAGAGTGAAATTGATGTTATAACAAAAAAACCAAATTATTATTAAAACGTATTATTTTTTTATTCCCCAGCCATTCTTTTTGTATTTATTTAATTACTCAGACTTTTACCTGCTGGTACGCCGTCTGGTGTGCCCTGTGAAATGAAAGGTGCCATTCTTTCTTTCTTTATTTATTTATTCATTTATTCATTCATAACTGACAGCTTCGCGCTCCGCTCGTGCCCGGGCGGAAGAGGTGCTCCAATTCGGCTTAACTGTGACACACGCCCACCCTCCTCCCCCGGAGCTTCCATTCGGTTAAACTTAGGGGCCGCTTGGCACCGCCCGTGCCCGGGGAAGGTGCTCCTCTTCGGCTTACTGTGACGCGAGCATGCCCTCCTCCTCCGGAGCTTCCATTCGGTTAAACTTAGGGGCCGCTTGGAACCGCCCGTGGCCGGGGAAGGTGCTCCTCTTCGGCTTACTGTGACGCGAGCATGCCCTCCTCCCCCGGAGCTTCCATTCGGTTAAACTTAGGGGCCGCTTTGAACCGCCCGTGCCCGGGGAAGGTGCTCCTCTTCGGCTTACTGTGACGCGAGCATGCCCTCCTCCTCCGGAGCTTCCATTCGGTTAAACTTAGGGGCCGCTTGGCACCGCCCGTGCCCGGGGAAGGTGCTCCTCTACGGCTTAACTGCCACGCACGCCGGCCGGAGCTCTGGTACTGTCCGAACCGCGCGAAACGTCGCCACCGATCGTGTCCGGGGGAACGTGCTCTTCTTCGTCCACTCTCCTCTTCGCCCACGCTCTTCTTTGGCGCACGCCGGCCGTCTAACCGCTCCAGCGCCCCGTCGTGCCGCTCGGCGAAACTACAATGCCCCCGAATATTTTTTAGACCCGCGAAGCACTGAACCCGCGAAAGGTGAACCGCCAAGTAGCGAGGGTTCACTGTATGTATAAGACCAAGACCTACAAAAAAGACTCTTGGAGCAATGAGCTAGGTTTTACAGGAAGTCGGCCATTTTGAATTTACTTAAAAGGGGGCGGGTCACCACAATGGACTTTGTGTAGAAATTATTATTGGGGCCCGAGCAGCGACCGCGGCGAGGTCCCTATTGTTTTTGTAGAAATTATTATTAGGGCCCGAGCAGCGACCGCTACGAGGTCCCCATTGTTTTTGTGGAAATTATTATTATTATTATTATTAGGGCCCGAGCAGTGACCTGTTTATTTTTTTTAAGCATTTTTGAAGGTGCGCCGCTACTTCGCGGATTTTCAGTTTTCGCGGGTGGTCTCGGTCCCCGTTAACCGCGATAACCGAGGGTTCACTGTACTCCATAAAATTTACAAAAAGCGAGGTGAAACACTCAACCAGAGCTGCTTTTTTTAACATTTCTCGAGGGCCATGGCGAGCCATTTAAAAAAAGCTGCACAACTAACGTATAAAATATTGATAAATTTGCTCGGCCTGATGTGTGTGTAAAGTTTTACAAGTTGTCGTTCATATTTAGAACCTCATAATCAGCTTTGTTTTATTGCCGAACAGTGCAATGCCACTCCCACAACTTTTCATGAAAAAGGACGAATTTCGTATTGTGACATCCTCATGGCCGAAACAGTCATCCGAGCATATATGAGGGCGACCTTGTTGAGTTGCACGGAGAAAAACATCCAAGAAAATAACTTGTATTAGCTTTTACCAGTTGGTGGCGCTACTACTACGATGTAAAATAAGTTGGTAGATGTCTTCAGGGCTGAAGTATCCTCAAATGTGTACAACTTCGAGAAGATAGGATCATCTGAGTCATGTTGCCGGAGCTTTTGTTGCCACAGAGTACAATCGGACTTTTCAGCACCTTAATAGCCACGCCTTTTGCCAAAACGTCACAAAATTCGGCAGAGAGTAAGATCATTGTCTTGAATCTTTTCTGACTCATTTTCAGTCGGATTCGTCAAAAGGGCACCGTGCAGTACGTGAAAATTAAAATAAAAACAAATTTTTGATTCCACTTGGCGGCGCTGTGTGTATAACAAAATAATAACATTAAGATGTCTTCAGGTCGGGACGTTTTATTTACAGGTGAAGGTTTGGATTTTTAGGAGCATGTGCAGGGGAGTTATTAAGCATTCATTTATTTGTATTAGGTTCATTTTGTCTTCTTATTATTGATATTTGACTGATTCATTAAAAGCAGACAATTATGTTTCAGGTTAATTTTTTACCTGACATGTTTCGGCGAGTCTTTCGCCTTCTTCAGAGTGTCGCATGATGGTGTCTTGAGCTGATGTTCCATGAGGGTGTGACTTACCTGTCAAAAAAATGAAAAAATCAGAGCAGTAAAAGAACAAGCACAACATGAACATTACAAATCAGCAATCACTGACCACTGCAAAAGGGAAAACCACATCATGGACCGGGAGAAGGGCAGGGTCATCCGCACAGAAGAGAACAAACAACAGAGCTGGATCAGAGAGGCCATTGAGATCTGCAAGCGAGGCATAAAAACCATGAACAGAGACAAGGGAGCCTTCATCCTCTCTACCACCTGGACCAGCATCTTGGCGGAGTGAACGGACAGCGGGGGGCGTGACTTGCCTTCATTCTTGTGACAGGTAAGTCACGCCCTCATGGAACATCAGCTGATAAAGACGGGTCACAAGACAGCATCATGTGACACTCTGAAGAAGGCGAAAGACTTTCGTATTGTGACATGCTCAAGGCCTAAACACTCATCCGAGCAAATATAAGGTAGATTTTGTTCACCTGCCCGGAGAAAAACATCAACGAAAATAATTTGTATTTGTTTTAACCAGTTGGTGGCACTACCACTGCGATCAAAAATAAGTTGGCAGCCGTCTTCAGGGCCTGTATATCCTCAAATGTGAAAGATTTCCAGAAGATGGATCATCTGAATCATTTTGCAGGAACTTTTGTTGCCACGGAGAATAATCAGACTCTGCGGCACCGTAATAGCCACGCCCTTTGAAGGAAAGTCGTAAAAATAGGGATAGAGTAAGATCAATGTCTTGAGTCTTTTCTAGCCAATTTTCAATCGGATTCGTTAAAAGGGCACCGTGCAGTACGTCAAAATGTAAAAATTGATATTGATTGGCGCAAGGTGTATAACTGAATATAAACATATAGATGTCTTCAGGTACCGACTCTTTATGTACATGTGAAGTTTTGGATTTTTAGCAGCATGTGCAGGAGAGTTATTAAGCATTTTGTCCATTGCGGCGAAGGAAATCTTAAGTGAAAACTTTGAAGCCCCGCCCCCGTCATATAGTATTTCGGAAACAAAAAATTTAGCCCCAGTGTTTGTCCCAGGTCTTAAGATGCTACAGACAGAATTTTAAGGCAATCAGATGAAGCCTTTAGGATCAGGGTGCAAAAGAATGACCCCTGTAAACATGCAAAAAAGGGCAAAAGTCGGACTTTCAAAAATTCATAACTCACTTCCTGTTCATATTAGACGTTAAAATATCAAATTTTTCGCCATGCCCGATGAGACTGCCAAGTTTGGTGAGTTTTTGTGCATGTTTCGGGGGTCAAAAATGCGATCGAACAATCGGAAAAATAATAATAATAATAATTTCTACAAAAACAATAGGGACTTCGCAGCGGTCGCTGCTCAGGCCCTAATAATAATAATAATAATAATAATAATAAAAGTAATAATATTTTCTACAAAAACAATAGGGACCTCGCCGCGGTCGCTGCTCGGGCCCCAATAATAATTTCTACACAAAGTCCATTGTGGTGACCCGCCCCCTTTTAAGTAAATTCAAAATGGCCGACTTCCTGTAAAACCTAGCTCATTGCTCCAAGAGACTTTTTTGTAGGTCTTGGTCTTATACATACAGTGAACCCTCGCTACTTCGCGGTTCACCTTTCGCGGGTTCAGTGCTTCGCGGGTATAAAAAATATTCGGGGGCATTGTAGTTTCGCCGAGCGGCACGACGGGGCGCTGGAGCGGTTAGACGGCCGGCGTGCGCCGAAGAAGAGCGTGGGCGAAGAGGAGAGTGGACGAAGAAGAGCACGTTCCCCCGGACACGATCGGTGGCGACGTTTCGCGCGGTTCGGACCGTACCAGAGCTCCGGCCAGCGTGCGTGGCAGTTAAGCCGTAGAGGAGCACCTTCCCCGGGCACGGGCGGTGCCAAGCGGCCCCTAAGTTTAACCGAATGGAAGCTCCGGAGGAGGAGGGCATGCTCGCGTCACAGTAAGCCGAAGAGGAGCACCTTCCCCGGGCACGGGCGGTTCCAAGCGGCCCCTAAGTTTAACCGAATGGAAGCTCCGGAGGAGGAGGGCATGCTCGCGTCACAGTAAGCCGAAGAGGAGCACCTTCCCCGGGCACGGGCGGTGCCAAGCGGCCCCTAAGTTTAACCGAATGGAAGCTCCGGGGGAGGAGGACGGGCGTGTGTCACAGTTAAGCCAAATTGGAGCACCTCTTCTGCCCGGGCACGAGCGGAGCGCGAGGCTGTCAGTTATGAATGAATAAATGAATAAATAAATAAAGAATGCCACCTTTCATTTCACAGGGCACACCGGACGGCGTACCAGCAGGTAAAAGTCGGAGTAATTAAATAAATACAAAAAGAATGGCTGGGGAATAAAAAAATAATACGTTTTAATAATAATTTGGTTTTTTTGTTATAACATGAATTTCACTCTCTCTCTCCCCGTATATATATATATATATATCTATATATATATATATATATATATATATATATATATATATATATATATATATATATATATATATATATTTCTATATTTATTATATATATTGTATATTTTTTTTAAGCATTTTTGAAGGTGCGCCGCTACTTCGCGGATTTTCAGTTTTCGCGGGTGGTCTCGGTCCCCATTAACCGCGATAACCGAGGGTTCACTGTACTCCATAAAATTTACAAAAAGCGAGGTGAAACACTCAACCAGAGCTGCTTTTTTTTAACATTTCTCGAGGGCCATGGCGAGCCATTTCAAAAAAGCTGCACAACTAACGTATAAAATATTGATAAATTTGCTCGGCCTGATGTGTGTGTAAAGTTTTACGAGTTGTCGTTCATATTTAGAACCTCATAATCAGCTTTGTTTTATTGCCGAACAGTGCAATGCCACTCCCACAACTTTTCACGAAAAATCACGAATTTCGTATTGTGACATCCTCATGGCCGAAACAGTCATCCGAGCATATATGAGGGCGACCTTGTTGAGTTGCACGGAGAAAAACATCCAAGAAAATAACTTGTATTAGCTTTTACCAGTTGGTGGCGCTACTACTACGATGTAAAATAAGTTGGTAGATGTCTTCAGGGCTGAAGTATCCTCAAATGTGTACAACTTCGAGAAGATAGGATCATCTGAGTCATGTTGCCGGAGCTTTTGTTGCCACAGAGTACAATCGGACTTTTCAGCACCTGAATAGCCACGCCTTTTGCCAAAACGTCACAAAATTCGGCAGAGAGTAAGATCATTGTCTTGAGTCTTTTCTGACTAATTTTCAGTCGGATTCGTCAAAAGGGCACAGTGCAGTACGTGAAAATTAAAATAAAAACAAATTTTTGATTCCACTTGGCGGCACTGTGTGTATAACAAAATAATAACATTAAGATGTCTTCAGGTCGGGACGTTTTATTTACAGGTGAAGGTTTGGATTTTTAGGAGCATGTGCAGGGGAGTTATTAAGCATTCATTTATTTGTATTAGGTTCATTTTGTCTTCTTATTATTGATATTTGACTGATTCATTAAAAGCAGACAATTATGTTTTAGGATAATTTTTTACCTGACATGTTTCGGCGAGTCTTTCGCCTTCTTCAGAGTGTCGCATGATGGTGTCTTGAGCTGATGTTCCATGAGGGTGTGACTTACCTGTCAAAAAAATGAAAAAATCAGAGCAGTAAAAGAACAAGCACAACATGAACATTACAAATCAGCAATCACTGACCACTGCAAAAGGGAAAACCACATCATGGACCGGGAGAAGGGCAGGGTCATCCGCACAGAAGAGAACAAACAACAGCGCTGGATCAGAGAGGCCATTGAGATCTGCAAGCGAGGCATAAAAACCATGAACAGAGACAAGGGAGCCTTCATCCTCTCTACCACCTGGACCAGCATCTTGGCGGAGTGAACGGACAGCGGGGGGCGTGACTTGCCTTCATTCTCGTGACAGGTAAGTCACGCCCTCATGGAACATCAGCTGATAAAGACGGGTCACAAGACACCATCATGTGACACTCTGAAGAAGGCGAAAGACTTTCGTATTGTGACATCCTCAAGGCCTAAACACTCATCCGAGCAAATATAAGGTAGATTTTGTTAACCTGCCCGGAGAAAAACATCAACGAAAATAATTTGTATTTGTTTTAACCAGTTGGTGGCGCTACCACTGCGATCAAAAATAAGTTGGCAGCCGTCTTCAGGGCCTGAATATCCTCAAATGTGAAAGATTTCCAGAAGATGGATCATCTGAATCATTTTGCAGGAACTTTTGTTGCCACGGAGAATAATCAGACTCTGCGGCACCGTAATAGCCACGCCCTTTGAAGGAAAGTCATAAAAATAGGGATAGAGTAAGATCAATGTCTTGAGTCTTTTCTAGCCAATTTTCAATCGGATTCGTTAAAAGGGCACCGTGCAGTACGTCAAAATGTAAAAATTTATATTGATTGGCGCAAGGTGTATAACTGAATATAAACATATAGATGTCTTCAGGTACCGACTCTTTATGTACATGTGAAGTTTTGGATTTTTAGCAGCACGTGCAGGAGAGTTATTAAGCATTTTGTCCATTGCGGCGAAGGAAATCTTAAGTGAAAACTTTGAAGCCCCGCCCCCGTCATATAGTATTTCGGAAACAAAAAATTTTAGCCCCAGTGTTTGTCCCAGGTCTTAAGATGCTCCAGACAGAACTTTAAGGCAATCAGATGAAGCCTTTAGGATCAGGGTGCAAAAGAATGACCCCTGTAAACATGCAAAAAAGGGCAAAAATCGGACTTTCAAAAATTCATAACTCACTTCCTGTTCATATTAGACGTTAAAATATCAAATTTTTCGCCATGCCCGATGAGACTGCCAAGTTTGGTGAGTTTTTGTGCATGTTTCGGGGGTCAAAAATGCGATCGAACAATCGGAAAAATAATAATAATAATAATTTCTACAAAAACAATAGGGACCTCGCCGCGGTCGCGGCTCGGGCCCCAATAATAATTTCTACACAAAGTCCATTGTGGTGACCCGCCCCCTTTTAAGTAAATTCAAAATGGCCGACTTCCTGTAAAACCTAGCTCATTGCTCCAAGAGACTTTTTTGTAGGTCTTGGTCTTATACATACAGTGAACCCTCGCTACTTCGCGGTTCACCTTTCGCGGGTTCAGTGCTTCGCAGGTCTAAAAAATATTCGGGGGCATTGTAGTTTCGCCGAGCGGCACGACGGGGCGCTGGAGCAGTTAGACGGCCGGCGTGCGCCGAAGAAGAGCGTGGGCGAAGAGGAGAGTGGACGAAGAAGAGCACGTTCCCCCGGACACGATCGGTGGCGACGTTTCGCGCGGTTCGGACCGTACCAGAGCTCCGGCCGGCGTGCGTGGCAGTTAAGCCGTAGAGGAGCACCTTCCCCGGGCACGGGCGGTGCCAAGCGGCCCCTAAGTTTAACCGAATGGAAGCTCCGGAGGAGGAGGGCATGCTCGCGTCACAGTAAGCCGAAGAGGAGCACCTTCCCCGGGCACGGGCGGTTCCAAGCGGCCCCTAAGTTTAACCGAATGGAAGCTCCGCAGGAGGAGGGCATGCTCGCGTCACAGTAAGCCGAAGAGGAGCACCTTCCCCGGGCACGGGCGGTGCCAAGCGGCCCCTAAGTTTAACCGAATGGAAGCTCCGGGGGAGGAGGGCGGGCGTGTGTCACAGTGAAGCCGAATTGGAGCACCTCTTCTGCCCGGGCACGAGCGGAGCGCGAGGCTGTCAGTTATGAATGAATAAATGAATAAATAAATAAAGAATGCCACCTTTCATTTCACAGGGCACACCGGACGGCGTACCAGCAGGTAAAAGTCGGAGTAATTAAATAAATACAAAAAGAATGGTTGGGGAATAAAAAAATAATAAGTTTTAATAATAATTTGTTTTTTTTGTTATAACATGAATTTCACTCTCTGTCTCTCTCTCTCCCCCGTATATATATATATATATATATATATATATATATATATATATATATATATATATATATATATATATATATATATATATATATATATATATATATTTATATATTTATTATATATATTGTATATTTTTTTTAAGCATTTTTGAAGGTGCGCTGCTACTTCGCGGATTTTCAGTTTTTGCGGGTGGTCTCGGTCCCCATTAACCGCGATAACCGAGGGTTCACCGTACTCCATAAAATTTACAAAAAGCGAGGTGAAACACTCAACCAGGGCTGCTTTTTTGAACATTTCTCGAGGGCCATGGCGAGCCATTTAAAAAAAGCTGCACAACTAACGTATAAAATATTGATAAATTTGCTCGGCCTGATGTGTGTGTAAAGTTTCACGAGTTGTCGTTCATATTTAGAACCTCATAATCAGCTTTGTTTTATTGCCGAACAGTGCAATGCCACTCCCACAACTTTTCATGAAAAAGGACGAATTTCGTATTGTGACATCCTCATGGCCGAAACAGTCATCCGAGCATATATGAGGGCGACCTTGTTGAGTTGCACGGAGAAAAACATCCAAGAAAATAACTTGTATTAGCTTTTACCAGTTGGTGGCGCTACTACTACGATGAAAAATAAGTTGGTAGATGTCTTCAGGGCTTAAGTATCCTCAAATGTGTGCAACTTCGAGAAGATAGGATCACCTGAGTCATGTTGCTGGAGCTTTTGTTGCCACAGAGTACAATCGGACTTTTCAGCACCGTAATAGCCACGCCTTTTGCCAAAACGTCACAAAATTCGGCAGAGAGTAAGATCATTGTCTTGAGTCTTTTCTGACTAATTTTCAGTCGGATTCGTCGAAAGGGCACCGTGCAGTACGTGAAAATTAAAATAAAAACAAATTTTTGATTCCACTTGGCGGCACTGTGTGTATAACAAAATAATAACATTAAGATGTCTTCAGGTCGGGACGTTTTATTTACAGGTGAAGGTTTGGATTTTTAGGAGCATGTGCAGGGGAGTTATTAAGCATTCATTTATTTGTATTAGGTTCATTTTGTCTTCTTATTATTGATATTTGACTGATTCATTAAAAGCAGACAATTATGTTTTAGGTTAATTTTTTACCTGACATGTTTCGGCGAGTCTTTCGCCTTCTTCAGAGTGTCGCATGATGGTGTCTTGAGACCCGTCTTTATCAGCTGATGTTCCATGAGGGTGTGACTTACCTGTCAAAAAAATGAAAAATCAGAGCAGTAAAAGAACAAGCACAACATGAACATTACAAATCAGCAATCACTGACCACTGCAAAAGGGAAAACCACATCATGGACCGGGAGAAGGGCAGGGTCATCCGCACCGAAGAGAACAAACAACAGCGCTGGATCAGAGAGGCCATTGAGATCTGCAAGCGAGGCATAAAAACCATGAACAGAGACAAGGGAGCCTTCATCCTCTCTACCACCTGGAGCAGCATTTTGGCGGAGTGAACGGACAGCGGGGGGCGTGACTTGCCTTCATTCTTGTGACAGGCAAGTCACGCCCTCATGGAACATCAGCTGATAAAGACGGGCCACAAGACACCATCATGTGACACTCTGAAGAAGGCGAAAGACTTTCGTATTGTGACATCCTCAAGGCCTAAACACTCATCCGAGCAAATGTAAGGTAGATTTTGTTAACCTGCCCGGAGAAAAAAATCAATGAAAATGATTTGTATTTGTTTTAACCAGTTGGTGGCGCTACCACTGCGATCAAAAATAAGTTGGCAGCCGTCTTCAGGGCCTGAATATCCTCAAATGTGAAAAATTTCGAGAAGATGGATCATCTGAATCATTTTGCAGGAACTTTTGTTGCCACGGAGAATAATCAGACTCTGCGGCACCGTAATAGCCACGCCCTTCGAAGGAAAGTCACAAAAATAGGGATAGAGTAAGATCAATGTCTTGAGTCTTTTCTAGCCAATTTTCAATCAGATTCGTTAAAAGGGCACCGTGCAGTACGTAAAAATGTAAAAAATGATATTGATTGGCGCAAGGTGTATAACTGAATATAAACATATAGATGTCTTCAGGTACAGACTCTTTATGTACATGTGAAGTTTTGGATTTTTAGCAGCATGTGCAGGAGAGTTATTAAGCATTTTGTCCATTGCGGCGAAGGAAATCTTAAGTGAAAACTTTGATGCCCCGCCCCCGTCATATAGTATTTCGGAAACAAAAAATTTTAGCCCCAGTGTTTGTGCCAGGTCTTCAGATGCTACAGACAGAATTTTAAGGCAATCAGATGAAGCCTTTAGGATCAGGGTGCAAAAGAATGACCCCTGTAAACATGCAAAAAAGGGCAAAAGTCGGACTTTCAAAAATTCATAACTCACTTCCTGTTCATATTAGACGTTAAAATATCAAATTTTTCGCCATGCCCGATGAGACTGCCAAGTTTGGTGAGTTTTTGTGCATGTTTCAGGGGTCAAAAATGCGATCGAACAATCGGAAAAATAATAATAATAATAATTTCGACAAAAACAATAGGGACTTCGCAGCGGTCGCTGCTCAGGCCCTAATAATAATAATAATAATAATAATAAAAGTAATAATATTTTCTACAAAAACAATAGGGACCTCGCCGCGGTCGCTGCTCGGGCCCCAATAATAATTTCTACACAAAGTCCATTGTGGTGACCCGCCCCCTTTTAAGTAAATTCAAAATGGCCGACTTCCTGTAAAACCTAGCTCATTGCTCCAAGAGACTTTTTTGTAGGTCTTGGTCTTATACATACAGTGAACCCTCGCTACTTCGCGGTTCACCTTTCGCGGGTTCAGTGCTTCGCGGGTCTAAAAAATATTCGGGGGCATTGTAGTTTCGCCGAGCGGCACGACGGGGCGCTGGAGCGGTTAGACGGCCGGCGTGCGCCGAAGAAGAGCGTGGGCGAAGAGGAGAGTGGACGAAGAAGAGCACATTCCCCCGGACACGATCGGTGGCGACGTTTCGCGCGGTTCGGACCGTACCAGAGCTCCGGCCAGCGTGCGTGGCAGTTAAGCCGTAGAGGAGCACCTTCCCCGGGCACGGGCGGTGCCAAGCGGCCCCTAAGTTTAACCGAATGGAAGCTCCGGAGGAGGAGGGCATGCTCGCGTCACAGTAAGCCGAAGAGGAGCACCTTCCCCGGGCACGGGCGGTTCCAAGCGGCCCCTAAGTTTAACCGAATGGAAGCTCCGGAGGAGGAGGGCATGCTCGCGTCACAGTAAGCCGAAGAGGAGCACCTTCCCCGGGCACGGGCGGTGCCAAGCGGCCCCTAAGTTTAACCGAATGGAAGCTCCGGGGGAGGAGGACGGGCGTGTGTCACAGTTAAGCCAAATTGGAGCACCTCTTCTGCCCGGGCACGAGCGGAGTGCGAGGCTGTCAGTTATGAATGAATAAATGAATAAATAAATAAAGAATGCCACCTTTCATTTCACAGGGCACACCGGACGGCGTACCAGCAGGTAAAAGTCGGAGTAATTAAATAAATACTAAAAGAATGGCTGGGGAATAAAAAAATAATACGTTTTAATAATAATTTGGTTTTTTTGTTATAACATGAATTTCACTCTCTCTCTCCCCGTATATATATATATATATATATATATATATATATATATATATATATTTATTATATATATTGTTTATTTTTTTTAAGCATTTTTGAAGGTGCGCCGCTACTTCGCGGATTTTCAGTTTTCGCGGGTGGTCTCGGTCCCCGTTAACCGCGATAACCGAGGGTTCACTGTACTCCATAAAATTTACAAAAAGCGAGGTGAAACACTCAACCAGAGCTGCTTTTTTTAACATTTCTCGAGGGCCATGGCGAGCCATTTAAAAAAAGCTGCACAACTAACGTAGAAAATATTGATAAATTTGCTCGGCCTGATGTGTGTGTAAAGTTTTACGAGTTGTCGTTCATATTTAGAACCTCATAATCAGCTTTGTTTTATTGCCGAACAGTGCAATGCCACTCCCACAACTTTTCATGAAAAAGGACGAATTTCGTATTGTGACATCCTCATGGCCGAAACAGTCATCCGAGCATATATGAGGGCGACCTTGTTGAGTTGCACGGAGAAAAACATCCAAGAAAATAACTTGTATTAGCTTTTACCAGTTGGTGGCGCTACTACTACGATGGAAAATAAGTTGGTAGATGTCTTCAGGGCTGAAGTATCCTCAAATGTGTACAACTTCGAGAAGATAGGATCATCTGAGTCATGTTGCCGGAGCTTTTGTTGCCACAGAGTACAATCGGACTTTTCAGCACCTTAATAGCCACGCCTTTTGCCAAAACGTCACAAAATTCGGCAGAGAGTAAGATCATTGTCTTGAATCTTTTCTGACTCATTTTCAGTCGGATTCGTCAAAAGGGCACCGTGCAGTACGTGAAAATTAAAATAAAAACAAATTTTTGATTCCACTTGGCGGCACTGTGTGTATAACAAAATAATAACATTAAGATGTCTTCAGGTCGGGACGTTTTATTTACAGGTGAAGGTTTGGATTTTTAGGAGCATGTGCAGGGGAGTTATTAAGCATTCATTTATTTGTATTAGGTTCATTTTGTCTTCTTATTATTGATATTTGACTGATTCATTAAAAGCAGACAATTATGTTTTAGGTTAATTTTTTACCTGACATGTTTCGGCGAGTCTTTTGCCTTCTTCAGAGTGTCGCATGATGGTGTCTTGAGCTGATGTTCCATGAGGGTGTGACTTACCTGTCAAAAAAATTAAAAAATCAGAGCAGTAAAAGAACAAGCACAGCATGAACATTACAAATCAGCAATCACTGACCACTGCAAAAGGGAAAACCACATCATGGACCGGGAGAAGGGCAGGGTCATCCGCACAGAAGAGAACAAACAACAGCGCTGGATCAGAGAGGCCATTGAGATCTGCAAGCGAGGCATAAAAACCATGAACAGAGACAAGGGAGCCTTCATCCTCTCTACCACCTGGAGCAGCATCTTGGCGGAGTGAACGGACAGCGGGGGGCGTGACTTGCCTTCATTCTTGTGACAGGTAAGTCACGCCCTCATGGAACATCAGCTGATAAAGACGGGTCACAAGACAGCATCATGTGACACTCTGAAGAAGGCGAAAGACTTTTGTATTGTGACATGCTCAAGGCCTAAACACTCATCCGAGCAAATATAAGGTAGATTTTGTTCACCTGCCCGGAGAAAAACATCAACGAAAATAATTTGTATTTGTTTTAACCAGTTGGTGGCGCTACCACTGCGATCAAAAATAAGTTGGCAGCCGTCTTCAGGGCCTGAATATCCTCAAATGTGAAAGATTTCCAGAAGATGGATCATCTGAATCATTTTGCAGGAACTTTTGTTGCCACGGAGAATAATCAGACTCTGCGGCACCGTAATAGCCACGCCCTTTGAAGGAAAGTCATAAAAATAGGGATAGAGTAAGATCAATGTCTTGAGTCTTTTCTAGCCAATTTTCAATCGGATTCGTTAAAAGGGCACCATGCAGTACGTCAAAATGTAAAAAATGATATTGATTGGCGCAAGGTGTATAACTGAATATAAACATATAGATGTCTTCAGGTACAGACTCTTTATGTACATGTGAAGTTTTGGATTTTTAGCAGCATGTGCAGGAGAGTTATTAAGCATTTTGTCCATTGCGGCGAAGGAAATCTTAAGTGAAAACTTTGAAGCCCCGCCCCCGTCATATAGTATTTCGGAAACAAAAAATTTTAGCCCCAGTGTTTGTCCCAGGTCTTCAGATGCTACAGACAGAATTTTAAGGCAATCAGATGAAGCCTTTAGGATCAGGGTGCAAAAGAATGACCCCTGTAAACATGCAAAAAAGGGCAAAAGTCGGACTTTCAAAAATTCATAACTCACTTCCTGTTCATATTAGACGTTAAAATATCAAATTTTTCGCCATGCCCGATGAGACTGCCAAGTTTGGTGAGTTTTTGTGCATGTTTCGGGGGTCAAAAATGCGATCGAACAATCGGAAAAATAATAATAATAATAATTTCTACAAAAACAATAGGGACTTCGCAGCGGTCGCTGCTCAGGCCCTAATAATAATAATAATAATAATAATAAAAGTAATAATGTTTTCTACAAAAACAATAGGGACCTGGCCGCGGTCGCTGCTCGGGCCCCAATAATAATTTCTACACAAAGTCCATTGTGGTGACCCGCCCCCTTTTAAGTAAATTCAAAATGGCCGACTTCCTGTAAAACCTAGCTCATTGCTCCAAGAGACTTTTTTGTAGGTCTTGGTCTTATACATACAGTGAACCCTCGCTACTTCGCGGTTCACCTTTCGCGGGTTCAGTGCTTCGCGGGTCTAAAAAATATTCGGGGGCATTGTAGTTTCGCCGAGCGGCACGACGGGGCGCTGGAGCGGTTAGACGGCCGGCGTGCGCCGAAGAAGAGCGTGGGCGAAGAGGAGAGTGGACGAAGAAGAGCACGTTCCCCCGGACACGATCGGTGGCGACGTTTCGCGCGGTTCGGACCGTACCAGAGCTCCGGCCGGCGTGCGTGGCAGTTAAGCCGTAGAGGAGCACCTTCCCCGGGCACGGGCGGTGCCAAGCGGCCCCTAAGTTTAAACGAATGGAAGCTCCGGAGGAGGAGGGCATGCTCGCGTCACAGTAAGCCGAAGAGGAGCACCTTCCCCGGGCACGGGCGGTTCCAAGCGGCCCCTAAGTTTAACCGAATGGAAGCTCCGGAGGAGGAGGGCATGCTCGCGTCACAGTAAGCCGAAGAGGAGCACCTTCCCCGGGCACGGGCGGTGCCAAACGGCCCCTAAGTTTAACCGAATGGAAGCTCCGGACGGAGGAGGACGGGCGTGTGTCACAGTTAAGCCAAATTGGAGCACCTCTTCTGCCCGGGCACGAGCGGAGCGCGAGGCTGTCAGTTATGAATGAATAAATGAATAAATAAATAAAGAATGCCACCTTTCATTTCACAGGGCACACCGGACGGCGTACCAGCAGGTAAAAGTCGGAGTAATTAAATAAATACAAAAAGAATGGCTGGGGAATAAAAAAATAATACGTTTTAATAATAATTTGTTTTTTTTGTTATAACATGAATTTCACTCTCTCTCTCCCCGTATATATATATATATATATATATATATATATATATATTTATATATTTATTATATATATTGTATATTTTTTTTAAGCATTTTTGAAGGTGCGCCGCTACTTCGCGGATTTTCAGTTTTCGCGGATGGTCTCGGTCCCCATTAACCGCGATAACTGAGGGTTCACTGTACTCCATAAAATTTACAAAAAGCGAGGTGAAACACTCAACCAGAGCTGCTTTTTTTTAACATTTCTCGAGGGCCATGGCGAGCCATTTCAAAAAAGCTGCACAACTAACGTATAAAATATTGATAAATTTGCTCGGCCTCATGTGTGTGTAAAGTTTTACGAGTTGTCGTTCATATTTAGAACCTCATAATCAGCTTTGTTTTATTGCCGAACAGTGCAATGCCACTCCCACAACTTTTCACGAAAAATCACGAATTTCGTATTGTGACATCCTCATGGCCAAAACAGTCATCCGAGCATATATGAGGGCGACCTTGTTGAGTTGCACGGAGAAAAACATCCAAGAAAATAACTTGTATTAGCTTTTACCAGTTGGTGGCGCTACTACTACGATGTAAAATAAGTTGGTAGATGTCTTCAGGGCTGAAGTATCCTCAAATGTGTACAACTTCGAGAAGATAGGATCATCTGAGTCATGTTGCCGGAGCTTTTGTTGCCACAGAGTACAATCGGACTTTTCAGCACCTTAATAGCCACGCCTTTTGCCAAAACGTCACAAAATTCGGCAGAGAGTAAGATCATTGTCTTGAGTCTTTTCTGACTAATTTTCAGTCGGATTCGTCAAAAGGGCACCGTGCAGTACGTGAAAATTTAAATAAAAACAAATTTTTGATTCCACTTGGCGGCACTGTGTGTATAACAAAATAATAACATTAAGATGTCTTCAGGTCGGGACGTTTTATTTACAGGTGAAGGTTTGGATTTTTAGGAGCATGTGCAGGGGAGTTATTAAGCATTCATTTATTTGTATTAGGTTCATTTTGTCTTCTTATTATTGATATTTGACTGATTCATTAAAAGCAGACAATTATGTTTTAGGTTAATTTTTTACCTGACATGTTTCGGCGAGTCTTTCGCCTTCTTCAGAGTGTCGCATGATGGTGTCTTGAGACCGTCTTTATCAGCTGATGTTCCATGAGGGTGTGACTTACCTGTCAAAAAAATGAAAAATCAGAGCAGTAAAAGAACAAGCACAACATGAACATTACAAATCAGCAATCACTGACCACTGCAAAAGGGAAAACCACATCATGGACCGGGAGAAGGGCAGGGTCATCCGCACCGAAGAGAACAAACAACAGCGCTGGATCAGAGAGGCCATTGAGATCTGCAAGCGAGGCATAAAAACCATGAACAGAGACAAGGGAGCCTTCATCCTCTCTACCACCTGGAGCAGCATTTTGGCGGAGTGAACGGACAGCGGGGGCGTGACTTGCCTTTATTCTTGTGACAGGTAAGTCACGCCCTCATGGAACATCAGCTGATAAAGACGGGCCACAAGACACCATCATGTGACACTCTGAAGAAGGCGAAAGACTTTCGTATTGTGACATCCTCAAGGTCTAAACACTCATCCGAGCAAATGTAAGGTAGATTTTGTTAACCTGCCCGGAGAAAAAAATCAACGAAAATAATTTGTATTTGTTTTAACCAGTTGGTGGCGCTACCACTGCGATCAAAAATAAGTTGGCAGCCGTCTTCAGGGCCTGAATATCCTCAAATGTGAAAAATTTCGAGAAGATGGATCATCTGAATCATTTTGCAGGAACTTTTGTTGCCACGGAGAATAATCAGACTCTGCGGCACCGTAATAGCCACGCCCTTCGAAGGAAAGTCACAAAAATAGGGATAGAGTAAGATCAATGTCTTGAGTCTTTTCTAGCCAATTTTCAATCAGATTCGTTAAAAGGGCACCGTGCAGTACGTCAAAATGTAAAAAATGATATTGATTGGCGCAAGGTCTATAACTGAATATAAACATATAGATGTCTTCAGGTACAGACTCTTTATGTACATGTGAAGTTTTGGATTTTTAGCAGCATGTGCAGGAGAGTTATTAAGCATTTTGTCCATTGCGGCGAAGGAAATCTTAAGTGAAAACTTTGATGCCCCGCCCCCGTCATATAGTATTTCGGAAACAAAAAATTTTAGCCCCAGTGTTTGTGCCAGGTCTTCAGATGCTACAGACATAATTTTAAGGCAATCAGATGAAGCCTTTAGGATCAGGGTGCAAAAGAATGACCCCTGTAAACATGCAAAAAAGGGCAAAAGTCGGACTTTCAAAAATTCATAACTCACTTCCTGTTCATATTAGACGTTAAAATATCAAATTTTTCGCCATGCCCGATGAGACTGCCAAGTTTGGTGAGTTTTTGTGCATGTTTCGGGGGTCAAAAATGCGATCGAACAATCGGAAAAATAATAATAATAATAATTTCTACAAAAACAATAGGGACTTCGCAGCGGTCGCTGCTCAGGCCCTAATAATAATAATAATAATAATAATAAAAGTAATAATATTTTCTACAAAAACAATAGGGACCTCGCCGCGGTCGCTGCTCGGGCCCCAATAATAATTTCTACACAAAGTCCATTGTGGTGACCCGCCCCCTTTTAAGTAAATTCAAAATGGCCGACTTCCTGTAAAACCTAGCTCATTGCTCCAAGAGACTTTTTTGTAGGTCTTGGTCTTATACATACAGTGAACCCTCGCTACTTCGCGGTTCACCTTTCGCGGGTTCAGTGCTTCGCGGGTCTAAAAAATATTCGGGGGCATTGTAGTTTCGCCGAGCGGCACGACGGGGCGCTGGAGCGGTTAGACGGCCGGCGTGCGCCGAAGAAGAGCGTGGGCGAAGAGGAGAGTGGACGAAGAAGAGCACGTTCCCCCGGACACGATCGGTGGCGACGTTTCGCGCGGTTCGGACCGTACCAGAGCTCCGGCCAGCGTGCGTGGCAGTTAAGCCGTAGAGGAGCACCTTCCCCGGGCACGGGCGGTGCCAAGCGGCCCCTAAGTTTAACCGAATGGAAGCTCCGGAGGAGGAGGGCATGCTCGCGTCACAGTAAGCCGAAGAGGAGCACCTTCCCCGGGCACGGGCGGTTCCAAGCGGCCCCTAAGTTTAACCGAATGGAAGCTCCGGAGGAGGAGGGCATGCTCGCGTCACAGTAAGCCGAAGAGGAGCACCTTCCCCGGGCACGGGCGGTGCCAAGCGGCCCCTAAGTTTAACCGAATGGAAGCTCCGGGGGAGGAGGACGGGCGTGTGTCACAGTTAAGCCAAATTGGAGCACCTCTTCTGCCCGGGCACGAGCGGAGCGCGAGGCTGTCAGTTATGAATGAATAAATGAATAAATAAATAAAGAATGCCACCTTTAATTTCACAGGGCACACCGGACGGCGTACCAGCAGGTAAAAGTCGGAGTAATTAAATAAATACAAAAAGAATGGCTGGGGAATAAAAAAATAATACGTTTTAATAATAATTTGTTTTTTTTGTTATAACATGAATTTCACTCTCTCTCTCCCCGTATATATATATATATATATATTTATATATTTATTATATATATTGTATATTTTTTTTAAGCATTTTTGAAGGTGCGCCGCTACTTCGCGGATTTTCAGTTTTCGCGGATGGTCTCGGTCCCCATTAACCGCGATAACCGAGGGTTCACTGTACTCCATAAAATTTACAAAAAGCGAGGTGAAACATTCAACCAGAGCTGCTTTTTTTTAACATTTCTCGAGGGCCATGGCGAGCCATTTCAAAAAAGCTGCACAACTAACGTATAAAATATTGATAAATTTGCTCGGCCTGATGTGTGTGTAAAGTTTTACGAGTTGTCGTTCATATTTAGAACCTCATAATCAGCTTTGTTTTATTGCCGAACAGTGCAATGCCACTCCCACAACTTTTCACGAAAAATCACGAATTTCGTATTGTGACATCCTCATGGCCGAAACAGTCATCCGAGCATATATGAGGGCGACCTTGTTGAGTTGCACGGAGAAAAACATCCAAGAAAATAACTTGTATTAGCTTTTACCAGTTGGTGGCGCTACTACTACGATGTAAAATAAGTTGGTAGATGTCTTCAGGGCTGAAGTATCCTCAAATGTGTACAACTTCGAGAAGATAGGATCATCTGAGTCATGTTGCCGGAGCTTTTGTTGCCACAGAGTACAATCGGACTTTTCAGCACCTTAATAGCCACGCCTTTTGCCAAAACGTCACAAAATTCGGCAGAGAGTAAGATCATTGTCTTGAGTCTTTTCTGACTAATTTTCAGTCGGATTTGTCAAAAGGGCACCGTGCAGTACGTGAAAATTAAAATAAAAACAAATTTTTGATTCCACTTGGCGGCACTGTGTGTATAACAAAATAATAACATTAAGATGTCTTCAGGTCGGGACGTTTTATTTACAGGTGAAGGTTTGGATTTTTAGGAGCATGTGCAGGGGAGTTATTAAGCATTCATTTATTTGTATTAGGTTCATTTTGTCTTCTTATTATTGATATTTGACTGATTCATTAAAAGCAGACAATTATGTTTTAGGTTAATTTTTTACCTGACATGTTTCGGCGAGTCTTTCGCCTTCTTCAGAGTGTCGCATGATGGTGTCTTGAGACCCGTCTTTATCAGCTGATGTTCCATGAGGGTGTGACTTACCTGTCAAAAAAATGAAAAATCAGAGCAGTCAAAGAACAAGCACAACATGAACATTACAAATCAGCAATCACTGACCACTGCAAAAGGGAAAACCACATCATGGACCGGGAGAAGGGCAGGGTCATCCGCACCGAAGAGAACAAACAACAGCGCTGGATCAGAGAGGCCATTGAGATCTGCAAGCGAGGCATAAAAACCATGAACAGAGACAAGGGAGCCTTCATCCTCTCTACCACCTGGACCAGCATCTTGGCGGAGTGAACGGACAGCGGGGGGCGTGACTTGCCTTCATTCTTGTGACAGGTAAGTCACGCCCTCATGGAACATCAGCTGATAAAGACGGGTCACAAGACAGCATCATGTGACACTCTGAAGAAGGCGAAAGACTTTTGTATTGTGACATGCTCAAGGCCTAAACACTCATCCGAGCAAATATAAGGTAGATTTTGTTCACCTGCCCGGAGAAAAACATCAACGAAAATAATTTGTATTTGTTTTAACCAGTTGGTGGCGCTACCACTGCGATCAAAAATAAGTTGGCAGCCGTCTTCAGGGCCTGAATATCCTCAAATGTGAAAGATTTCCAGAAGATGGATCATCTGAATCATTTTGCAGGAACTTTTGTTGCCACGGAGAATAATCAGACTCTGCGGCACCGTAATAGCCACGCCCTTTGAAGGAAAGTCATAAAAATAGGGATAGAGTAAGATCAATGTCTTGAGTCTTTTCTAGCCAATTTTCAATCGGATTCGTTAAAAGGGCACCATGCAGTACGTCAAAATGTAAAAAATGATATTGATTGGCGCAAGGTGTATAACTGAATATAAACATATAGATGTCTTCAGGTACAGACTCTTTATGTACATGTGAAGTTTTGGATTTTTAGCAGCATGTGCAGGAGAGTTATTAAGCATTTTTTCCATTGAGGCGAAGGAAATCTTAAGTGAAAACTTTGAAGCCCCGCCCCCGTCATATAGTATTTCGGAAACAAAAAATTTTAGCCCCAGTGTTTGTCCCAGGTCTTCAGATGCTACAGACAGAATTTTAAGGCAATCAGATGAAGCCTTTAGGATCAGGGTGCAAAAGAATGACCCCTGTAAACATGCAAAAAAGGGCAAAAGTCGGACTTTCAAAAATTCATAACTCACTTCCTGTTCATATTAGACGTTAAAATATCAAATTTTTCGCCATGCCCGATGAGACTGCCAAGTTTGGTGAGTTTTTGTGCATGTTTCGGGGGTCAAAAATGCGATCGAACAATCGGAAAAATAATAATAATAATAATTTCTACAAAAACAATAGGGACCTCGCCGCGGTCGCTGCTCGGGCCCCAATAATAATTTCTACACAAAGTCCATTGTGGTGACCCGCCCCCTTTTAAGTAAATTCAAAATGGCCGACTTCCTGTAAAACCTAGCTCATTGCTCCAAGAGACTTTTTTGTAGGTCTTGGTCTTATACATACAGTGAACCCTCGCTACTTCGCGGTTCACCTTTCGCGGGTTCAGTGCTTCGCGGGTCTAAAAAATATTCGGGGTCATTGTAGTTTCGCCGAGCGGCACGACGGGGCGCTGGAGCGGTTAGACGGCCGGCGTGCGCCGAAGAAGAGCGTGGGCGAAGAGGAGAGTGGACGAAGAAGAGCACGTTCCCCCGGACACGATCGGTGGCGACGTTTCGCGCGGTTCGGACCGTACCAGAGCTCCGGCCGGCGTGCGTGGCAGTTAAGCCGTAGAGGAGCACCTTCCCCGGGCACGGGCGGTTCCAAGCGGCCCCTAAGTTTAACCGAATGGAAGCTCCGGAGGAGGAGGGCATGCTCGCGTCACAGTAAGCCGAAGAGGAGCACCTTCCCCGGGCACGGGCGGTGCCAAGCGGCCCCTAAGTTTAACCGAATGGAAGCTCCGGGGGAGGAGGGCGGGCGTGTGTCACAGTTAAGCCAAATTGGAGCACCTCTTCTACCCGGGCACGAGCGGAGCGCGAGGCTGTCAGTTATGAATGAATAAATGAATAAATAAATAAAGAATGCCACCTTTCATTTCACAGGGCACACCGGACGGCGTACCAGCAGGTAAAAGTCGGAGTAATTAAATAAATACTAAAAGAATGGCTGGGGAATAAAAAAATAATACGTTTTAATAATAATTTGGTTTTTTTGTTATAACATGAATTTCACTCTCTCTCTCCCCGTATATATATATATATATATATATATATATATATATATATATATAATATATATTGTATATTTTTTTTAAGCATTTTTGAAGGTGCGCCGCTACTTCGCGGATTTTCAGTTTTCGCGGGTGGTCTCGGTCCCCATT